>NW_028240715.1:0-101535 GCF_964263255.1 Lissotriton vulgaris | reverse complement strand
CTTTCGTGTCTATGATGGCTGCCGTATTCCTAGGAAGCCCTCTTCATTTCCATGTTGACAACTAGGCTACAAAAAATCAGGAACCCAAAGTATTGTATTCAGAGACCTAGTTTGTATGTTATGGTCACTGCATGCATTATGTCAGTACATACCAGAAGAAGAAAGAAACATTTCTTTCTAGAGTCCCCTCACTTACCGGGGTTTCCCCACGGTGACATGCTTCATCATTGGGGCCATCCCAGTTCTCTACGAAAAGGGGCGTGCTGCGACTAGCGAACTACGCAGGAGCACTTTTATTGTGAGTAGACTATGTGTGGTGTAAAGTGATGAGGTAGTGGAGTGGGTGTAAGTGAATTAAAAATACCGTGCTAGTGGGCCTCAACAAATTTATTTCGCTCCTAGTTTGGTATATTAAACTGGGGGTGAACTGCTATTTAACCTTAAATAGGGCTAAATCAGTGTTTCTGGTCAACATGTTTAAAGCTCCCCAGGCTTTTCGTCAGGACCATACAGGGACCAGCCCTGTATATACCACTCCTGTATTCTAATGAATAGGATAAATGAAAATATTACTTCTAACGCTGTTAACTTTAAAACATGCGTGTAATACATACGATTGTACTTTCTCGTTGTTTCTGTGAAAAAAGAATGACACATGATTAGTGGCAAGAGTCCCCTTCTTAAGAGGAAGGGTGTCACACATATAATTCACGCCTTTTCCTAGGGTAATAGTGTCCCTTTTGCACCTTAATGGTGCGTGCAGGCTTTCCAGTCCAGTGCAATTATAAATAAAGTGGTGTGAGACTTGTGGTTTTGTGAATTCACACATAGAAACAACACAGGACTTAATGTGACTATAGACAAGACACACAACACATATATATTTCATCATGGTAAAAGCAGCACATTTACATGTATTGGTGCTTAATAGCACTTCATGGTCTCTGGTGGGGGCAGGATCACCTCATGGAAACATTGCTGTTGGTTTCAATGGAAGTTATTAAAATAGCGTTTGCGCGAAAAAAATTACATGCATTGGGTGAGTGCAAGACCCTCGTTTCAACAGAAACGCGATCTTCCCGCCTTTCTATTTGCGCAAAGGTACTTACTTCCTTATCGGCGAAACCGCACTGTGTTACCTACTCTTTCCCCTCCGGACCGCATATTGAAGGCGGTACGGTGAACTGTGTATTTAAGGTTGCTGCATTTCCGGGTTTGGTATTGTGAAGCTAGACAGCTCGATGTGTGGCAGCCATCTTGGGAGGACCTTTACAATAACAATAAAGACATTGAGAGACATAAACGTAAACGGTTATGAACCATAGTTTGTGTTGTTTCTCCTAAGTTGGTTTATTGATAAAATCAATTTAGAATGGTTTCATGAAATTTTACTCTTATTATTTACAGATTTTAAATTTACGCGGTAAAAGCAAAATATTGTTCGTTTTTTGTTGGGGGTTCTGTTATCGTAAGTCCTGCACACCAGTGGAGGTATGAGTACTTGGTACCTTTTTAACAATGAAAAAAAAAAAACTTATTTTTCGGGCGATATTCCACTAGTTGTTGGGTTAGAAAAAACGGGCTTCTTTTTTTGGTGACGAGATTGTAATGTTATCACTCAACTTTATTTATACTCCTGTTAGTGTTTAGTATGGGGGAAGTACATCTTTCTTTGTTGAGAAGATGTTTTCACTCAACTTTATTTATACTCCTGTGAACACCAAATGTCAATAGTCAGAAAGTGCTTCATATCTTGTGTTAAGCAGGAGTAATTATGTATGATAGTACAGACAGCGTTTGTATTTGGGATTTGATTGCCTTCTCTGACTGACAGGTCCATGATGATACCTTGATGGTAGGCATATGAGGGGGCAATTTTACTTGAAATTTCAGTTCAAGGTCATAGTTAGTCTCTAAATGCACCCCAGGGAATGTCGTCGTTTAGCCCATGGGTGTCTGTGTGCAATTTGAAAACCCATCTTTTTTCACGCTCGTGCAGAATCTTCTCTTGGTTTTCTTTGTTTTTTACATTCTCCAGCACCACCCATGTTAAATCATTGGGTGTGTGGTTGTGCTCAATGAAATGGCTCATCATCCTGGTTGTTGCTCGTTTGCAACGGATGTTACTCCTGTGTTCCACTATGCGGGTGCTGACCTTCCTGGTGGTCATACCTACATAGTGTAAATTGCAGGTGCATGTGATTAAATAGACCACCCCGCAGGTATTGCAATTTGAAAAACTCCTTAGTTCCCATTTGGTATTGTTGTTGAAAATGACCGATTTCGTCACTGATGTTAAATGGCAGACGCTGCAATTATTGCAGGGATAATGCCCACTTGGTAATGGTTGTAGTCTCATTGTAGGGATTGTAGGTGCTGGGCGAGTGTGAATCAAAAAGTCTTTTAGGTTTTTTCCCCGGCGGTGGCTGAACATAGGGGTTGGTATGTTTAATCCACGGCTAGGCTACACAATAATTTCTGTCTCGGAGGTGTATTGCTTTCTAAAACCATCCACGTATTAGAGACTGGTTAGCCAGTAACCAGGGGCAGAGTCAGCACAGGGACTGAAAGCTGGTCCTCGTGGCAAAGACCACGCCTAGCGACTCTTCACTCTGTAGAAGCATCTAAGAACGCCTATTAAGGTGACTGTATAAGAAATTCCATAATAGCTATAGGAACCTACACAAGTTGTGTAAGTACCTTCTGTGTATGTATTTTTGTCTTTTTGACCTGACGAAAGCTCTACAGACCCGGCTGGGCTCATAGAGCTGAAACATGTTGACGCATCCATATATATATATATATAGATATATGGTAATCTAGTTGCCCGATTACATATATATCTAATTTTTTAACAACAGTGCCAACCTTTTCATTAAAAATTCTTTTTTGGTGACACACTGTTTTTATAATTTTCCCTTTCCTATTATTTCTGGACACTTCTACCTGGACCAGAGGTAGCCTCGGGTGAGGCAGGCATACCGCACGTTATTTGACTACCCTATGAATATGCCATGACGCCTGACGGGGCGGATAAAAGATACACCGCATCGACTAAATCAGGCTGTCTATGAGGGTTTTCAAAGACTAACCGAAGGTTTAGTAGACACCAGTGTCCATTCCCTTTTGATTAATTCAGTATCTATCTAGGGGAACTGAATGGACCTTGAATCCTCTTTCCTCCTTTTTGATAGAAGTAGCCAAAAAATTACACTTGCCAGAGGCTGAGCGTGCTGTTTTCATTCCTGCATTTCTTCCAAGGAGGGCTTTTTTTTTATAAAGGACTGCTTTGCCAGATATTAACTTTGACATGTTAAGGTACCAGACAAATAGATAAGAGTTAAGTAATTGGCTTTGACCAATTGAGAGAGCTTTGGGCCATCCCCTTTCTCGTTGTTGAATGGTTTTGTTACCTTTCTCTGGTGTCTGCTTTTGATTCAATTACTTTCCACCCCATTCTTGCGTATACCTCACATGGAGTATTTTGGTTTCACAGTGTTTTTATTGAATGAGCTGAATCCTTCCACAGCTGACTTGATGGGGCTCTTTTATTATTTTGTGTTCAGCACTGCATAGGAATTATTATATTTTTCTTGCTCTTTCCCTTGCTTGCTTCTCTGCCTCCCTTGCACTCTCTTTTAGCCTCTCACTGGTCCGCTACCCAATACCCCGTACTGCTTCCCATTTTAAATATTTGTTGTACTCCAGCATACACTGGGTCCGATTCACAGAATGAATTTAAGACTCAATCCTAAACTTACTACTATTTTGGTATTCACAGAATGCACTTACTACTTTTGGTATTCACAGAAGTTAGGATTTTGTCTTAAGACAAACTTAAGATAAACTTAAGACAGACTTAAGACAGATTTAAGACAAAATCCTAACTTATGTCTGTCTTAAGTTTGTCTTAAGACAAACTTAAGACAAAATCCTAACTTCTGTGAATACCAAAAGTAGTAAGTTCATTCTGTGAATGCCAAAAGAAGTAAGTGCATTCTGTGAATACCAAAATAGTAGTAAGTTTAGGATTGAGTCTTAAGTTCATTCTGTGAATCGGGCCCACTATCTTTTCACCCGATCACTTCGCACCTCAATGTTCACAATGCCACACCCGGTCACTTTTTCTGTTTTAATGTCTTTTTACTTTGAGTTTTTTATGAGGGCACAGCTGCTGCACAGCCCATTGACTACATTTGTGTGTTTGCACATGTTTTGTTTTACAATGTTTTTTAAATTTTTTTATTTTGCTACTCTAACATTGCCTTACGCCATATGCCATGTTAGAATGGTAAGTTAAAGAATGGCTCTTTTGCATCACTCCACACACATGAACCTGTACATGACACATGCATTGGCATGCATCATGCTGCATGCGTAAACCTCTTCAGTCATCTTGAAATGTGTATTTTACATTGCAAAATTGCTGGCCATGTGTTGATAAGCATTTGCATATAAATGCTAATCAACAAGCATTTGCAAAGCCAATAGCACAATTTTTAGCACCATGAGGTATTAGCTTTCCCAATTCTAGCTAGTTAAGCTACCATCATGTGTCCTACACCACAGACCGGCTCTTGTGTTGTTTGGATAGTGTTCCAAGGCTCCATTAGCCATGATTAATTTTAGGTTTTTTTGATAAGCCACAGGAGTGGTGTGGGACACATGAGTGGTACTCATGGTTAGGGTGCACATCTTTAGCAATAATGTCATCATGATGAACTAATGTTTATACAAATGCACATCTTTGAATGCAAGAGGCTATTGATTCTTTCTTAGTGTGCTGGAGGAAACTGGCACTGGTAGCTAAAACAAGTATTGGCTTTTTTAGTGGGTCTGTCTATACTGTGCTAATTAGTGCAATCACAGGCATGGAAAATGATTATGATTGGTTCTCCATGTTTAGTATATTTGATTTACTGATATGTCCCTAGTAAAGTGCACAGTATGCCCAGGGCCTGTAAATAAACTGTTACTAGTCGGCTTGCAGCACTGGCAGTGCCAGTAACATAAGTAGCCCTGTTAATGTGTCTCAGACCTACCACGGTAGTGTCTGCACATGCAGTTGTTAACTGCCATACCAACGTGGGACGTGCACCCATTTGCAAGGCCAAACCTTCCCTTTTCCTACATGTAAGGCAACCGTCAGGTAGGCTCAGGGTACCCCCATGGGCAGAGTCCCTTGTATGTGAAAGAAAGGACATGTACTGGTGTGTTTTACATGTCCTGATAGTAAAATGCTGTGTATTTATTTTTCAATGTTGAATGGATGTCTACCCCATAGCCTTCCTCATTGGAGCTGCATTGTAACATTTTCCATGTGTAACTTTCAATTGGGACAAGATAGAGAAATTGAGTTTAGGCTCTCTAAACCCAGAATTTAATAACACACCGTTTAATGATGGTGGTTTTTAAATTATGTGTTTGACAATGCCACTTTTAGAAGGTGGACATATTCTTGCTTTACCATTCTGTGTGCCTATGCCTGTTGTGTATTCACCGTCTGGTTTTGAAGTGACAGGAGCTGGGAATGTGCATTCACTGTAGACAGTCACAAGGGGGTTGAAATGTGTCCTGCCTTTCCTGGGTGACTCATTGCTAGATTGAATATACCTGCTCTGCATTTTGAGTGGTGGGAGGAGTTTCTTTTGCACTTTAATAGGCTGTGTATCCTTTGCACAATGTTGTCTCTACACCCTGGGATCATGCTGGACCATGCAGGACAAAACTGGATTGGACTGAGCTCAGAAAATTTGAAGCAAATAGAACAATGAGAAAATGGGGTATAAGTATGAGACCGTAAACCACAGGACTTTAGATTACTTCCGGAAACAAGAGTCCCCTTTCATGAAGAAGAGCTATGTGAGGAGCGCTACCTATTCTGTGTGAGGGGTGGGTTGGCCTGCAGCTGTTGCTTCTATCTGTGGTGGAGGAAAAGGACTGCTGTGGTATCCTGCTTGTGAAGAACCTCCGAGGACTTCTGTGTTCTTGCCTGTTGTTGGAAGTCTCATGAAGGTAAAAGACTACAGGAAATATCCTTTCTGGATCTAAAAGTACCCTGTCTGGAAGGAGGGCTGGAAGCTGTGTGATGAGTGCTTCCCCTGTTGTGTGGGGTGGGCCAGCATGCTAGACTGTTGTTCACCCTTTTATTTGTAAAGCCATGTGCATGTTGAGCATGTCATCTATGGCACCAGCTTGTGGAGAGTGCTTCTCCTTTCTCCAAATAGCCCTCTAAAGTGAAAGTATGTGTGGAGCACTTTATTCTGCCACCTGAGCATGGAGAGCACTGTCTGCAAGTGCTAGTGCTGGTTTTTCAGAGTGCATGCAGTGCTTCAATGTCCCTGGTGTTTGGGGTTAGAGATAGGGGCGAGCTTGCGTGTAGAGGTGCGCTCCCTCTCCTTCACTGCTGGTGCATGCAGCCGCTGCTGCAGAGACACCAAAGGAAGTCCCGGGCCGGAGCCCCTGCTTTACTGAGCTACAGTGATACCTCAATTGGGCAGGTCCCAGCGCCCTGGGAAGACCAAAGGAAAAGAACAAGGCCCCGAAAGCTACTGCAGAGGCTGAGCAAGCCAGCAGTGCCACGTGGATCATCCCTCTAGGGAAGCAGGGCCTTGTTTTGCAGCTACACCACCTCTGTGGGGAGCTTTCTTCTATCATCTGCAGCGGGGCTTGTTCAGCAGCTTCACTGCCCGAAGGCAAGCAGCTGCCTGTCGCATTGTGAAGTGGTGGGGAAGCCAGCAATGTCTCCCTGCTGACTGTGACTGTCTGTGTGTGCCCACCACTCCACAGTAACTTACCTCAGTGCCTAGTGGCAACACAGGGAGAGTCCTTGATGGAGTCCGCCAGGTGGAAACCGACTGTATGGAAGGAAAACCTTCCTGGGATTACTGATGTTCTGATATTAGGAGCAGAGAAGCTACTCCTTAGGTGATTATGGAATGATGTGTTGATTCATGTAAAGCAATATGTGGTGGTTTATGTATGGCCTAAACCTGTCATTTTATGCCTTGTGACTGGATAAAAAGTATAATTTTTAGAACTACATATTACGTACAGTGATGATGTTTTTTTGACTAAGTATTTGCTTTATTTCACCAAATGTGAAATGTGTTATGACAATTGCGTAGTTGGCAAAGTGATTTTTGATCTATGTGATGTGAAGACAATTGCCTAGTTGGCAAAGAGATTTATGTGATTGTGTTCTATGTGTTTTATATTCAATATATGAGATACTTTGCTATAACCTTGTGTGGAGTCTCTTTTGTGCTATGTGAAGTGTGTCACTGGTATGTGTGTGTGTTGCAAAAACGATTTACACATTGCCTCCTGGATGAGCCTGTCTGCTCGTGCCAAGCTACCAAGGGGATTAGCAGGGGTTATCTTGGGTGTGTAACTCCCTTACTATGATTAGAATGGTGGGTTCTATCTGGCATAGATGCAAACCTTAGCCTACCAGACACTCTATCTCTAACACTTGGCAATGTTTGTTTTAAATGGCTTTTGAAATCGCTACCACGCCTCTTGCCACAACCCTGGCTTTGCCAATAGGAGTTTATTCAATTAATTGCTGTAATTCAGCAGAGAAACAACATTTTAAGTTTCTCTGTCCAGATTGTGGAACATTTTGCTGTATCAAAAAATATATGTTAGAACTGGGGGTCTCTAGTTGTCAGAGGTAGGTACCACTGTCCAAATAGGGACCCTTGATTCTAGTCAGGGTAAGGAGGAAACCCTCTGAGATAACCCCTGCCCACCCTCTAGGTAGATTGGCATGAGCAGTCAAGGCTATTCAGGAGGCAATGTGTAAAGTATTTGTACCAACACTCACAGTAACACAGTGAAAACAGCACAAACTGACTCCACAACAGTTTAGAAAAATAAAGGTATTTAATCTAAACTACACAAGACAAAAACGACAAAAATCCAACATACACAGTTCAAGAATATGGTTTCAAAAGAGTTTTAAGGTTGTGATAAAATAATCCACAGTTGCGTGAAAAGTTCACAGTTGCATCACGTTTCAGACACAGTACCTTTAGTTGCGACAAAGTTCCAAAAGCAGAAGCTGGTGTGGTGGAAAACAAGCGATGCGTTGCTCCTGAGACCCTGGGGAGGCGAGGCGACAGCCCCGCTGCAGCAGCGGGCGTGTAGCGACGAATCCGGTCTGTATGGGGAGGAAGGCCACTTGTATGGATTCCGGTGCGTAGGTTCCGTAGGAAGTTTGTTCTCGCAAAGGCATGATGCGACGATCTCTGGATTTGCGACGATCTCCGGGGCGACGATGCGCGAACCAGCGGTGATCTTCTCTCTCGCAGCTCCTCAATGCGATGGCTTCTGCGACGACACTCGCAGCGACGTGATGCCGTCCGCAAGCAAGCAGTGCGGCGATCTCACCCAGCGACGACAGGCTCTGCGACGACACTCACAACGATGTTAGGCTTCCCACACGGATCGGGTGCGTCCCGCAAACGAAGGATGCGACGGCTCTGACAGCTGCAACAGGCGCTGCGATGATCTTGACCTTCGTAGTGGCGGGAAACTTCTCACACTGTCGGGGATGCGTTAAGCAGCAAGCGATACGATAACTTTTCAATTGCACAAAGTCTCTCAAGCTTAGTTTCAAGCTTCCCAGCACAGGTACAACTTCCAGAGGCCCCACAACTGGATCAAGCACTCTAGGAAGGACAGAACTCTCTCAGCAGAGTTCAGGGAAGTTGGGGGTGAAGTCCTTTTGTTCCTGGGACTTCAGAACAGGGAGCCAGCTCTTCTCAGGCCCTTGGGGATTCCTTCAAGACAGAGGACACAGCACAACAGCAAAGTCCTTCCCCTCTCCTTGGCAGCAAAGCAACAGGCCAGTCCAGCAGAACAACAGCAGGACAGTCTTCCTTCTTCAGATTCAGCTTTCTCTTTGGCAGAGGTTCCTTCTTGATTCCAGGATGATCTAATTTTCTGTTGTCAGGGGTCCTGTTCTTATACCCCTAAAAGTCTTTGTTCTCTTTGTGCAAGTGGGCCCTGAGCCCAGTCTGAATCAGTTCTGGGTGTCTCCTGAGTACTTTGTTTTCCTGGCTGCTCCTTTCCTTTCAGAGTGAGGGGCAGGGTCGTCAGCCGCCCAGCAGGAGGTGGAGCCAGCATTGTGGCAGGCAGGCACAGCCCTATTCAGGCCCAGGTGCTAACTCCTCCCACCACTCTGGTTGCAAATGCAGTCATTCTGCCTGGGGCTGACTCAGCCAGCCTCCTGGGGAATCCCCAGCCCCTGTCACTCTCAAACCAGACAGTCAATACACAAACAGGCCAAGGCACACAGAAAGGTTAGACAAGAGAACAGCAACTTTCTAAAAGTGCTGTTTTCAGACACAGGATTTAAAAAAAACCTTTCCTAAAAGATGTGTTATTAAATTCTGAGTTCAGGGATACTAGATACTAATGTCCTATCGTGTTCCTATGAGAAGAAATACTGGTAGCCACTGCAGCCAGCATCCCCCATGTTAATCTATGGAGCAAGATAGCCTTACAGCAGTGAAAAACGAAAATGGCTGTCATTCACTACCAGAGCATGTCACCTGCACCAGTACATTCTCTACCTTTCACATACACTGCACCCTGCTCCGGGGGGGGGGGTACCTTGGGCCTTCCATAGGGGGGACTGATGTGCACAAAAAGGGAAGGGTTAGGCCTGGTCAGCGGGGACACTGCCCAGGAGGACATGGCAGTTTCTAAACTGCCCATAGGCACTGCAGTGGCAGGCCTGAGAAACCATTTTAGAGCTAATCCTGTGGAGGGCACAATCAGTGCTGCAGGCCCACTAGTAGCATTTGTCATCACCAGCCCTGGCACACCCAGTGCACTTTACTAGGGACTTCATGGTGATACAAATATGCCAATCTTGTATATCCAATCAGAATAACAATTTACACAGAGAGCATATGCACTTTAGCACTGATCAGCAGTGGTAAAATGCGCAGAGTCCTATTGCCAACAGCCACGGGTCAGGAAAAATAAGGGAGGAAGAGGCAAAAAGTTTGGGGATTACCCTACAAGAAGGGCCAGTTCCAACAATATAGATATCGAAAAGGTCAATATTATTATTTCAAAGTTTTTCACTGTTGACTTTCCCCCAGGACTTTCTTTATATATCCTCAGTACTGCATAATTCTGAAGTTTCTCTCTGCCCCTACTTTGCAACAAATAAAGTATGATTCATAAATGTAGTCAAAGCATACTATTAATCATCGCAACCAAAATAAGTAGATTGTACCTGACACAAGCCGCAGAGGTAGTGGCGATATATTTTGAATATATCTATCTATCTTCTTGAGAAATACAAGTAACTTCAAAGGCATCAATGCACAAATGAGAAGATAAGGAAGAAGGACTCCAAAATTTGGTAAAGCGCATGTTTATATAGATACTAACAAACCTTCCACTAGGCCAATAAAAGCAGTTAAACTATGTCTTGTCAGAGCCGCCAAAAATTATTTAGATGACCTTGGGCAGAGGTGGGTGAGAGGTTGACATATAGAAATAGAGGTAGAGAGAGAGGGCAAATTGTATATTATTAGTTAAACAGTTGTTTTACTAAGCAGTACATAAATGGCACTTCTTTTATGAACCCCGTTCCAGAAAGATAACGTATGAGCTGGTCGTGGTTGTATCCAAATTATTTCCTTCTGGTTACAGGCATATATATATGGAGATGAAGGAAGCGGTGGCGAGGATATTATCCTTGTCTAGTTGTTGAGTTGCAGTTCGGGACTATGCCTAGAACTGCAGCAGGTGGGTCTTTCACATCGGGGAGGAACCTCGACCACATGGCTACAGAAGGCAGCAGGACAGTATCCTTTACGTGGAGGGAAGCATCTAGTACACTTGAGGCGCTGAGGAAGGCAAATTAATGCCAAAATACATTCGCCGAAATCTGTGAGAATAAATGCTTCCCTGCTGTCCCCAGTTGTGGCCTCTACTCTTTTCTTGCGAAGGAGGTAGTTTTGATGTTATTTGCTTGTGTGCCAGAGACGCAGTATGGAGGCCCCCGCTACATCAAGTTGGCCCGGACCTTTCTGGCTTTTCTTCGGCTATGTTGTGTCACCAAGGGGTTGGTACTGCCTGGGCCCGCCACGACGTTCGGAGATGAAGGAAGCGGTGTTGAGGATATTATCCTTGTCTAGGGCGGCGTGTATTGACACTGCCTCCCCCATGATAAATCGGACCTGAACTTCTGAGCTGAAGCGGTATGGGGGCACAAGGAGGTACATTGTTTTTACTACAAGCAGGGCTGAGTTTCCATCTGGGCAAGCCTGCATTTCCACACGACCACTGGGTTCAACATCTCATTCCATCACCTACTTGGGGGCTAAGCGCTGCTCTCTGGGAGTTGCAGTTCGGGACTACGCCTAGAACTGCAGTAGGTGGGTCTTTCACATCGGGGCGGAGCCTTAGCCACATGGCTACAGAAGGCAGCAGGACAGTATCCTTTGCATGGAGGGAAGCATCCAGGACACTTGTGGCGCTGAGGAAGGCAAATTATATATATATATTATGGGCGTAAAATCCGTCCCGCTCGCGGAATTTGCGGATTTTTGGCAAATTCACGATCCGCGAATTCTCACGAGTTTGCCGAAAATTCGCAAATTCGCACGCAGCGGATTTTTTCGCTTGGTGATACAATATTGCGGCGCGCGGCATTCTCTTACCGTCATTCAGCGTTTGAAGAGTTGTTTTTCTCCATGTTTGTGTGTGCTGCGCCATTTTGGATCTCGCTGCGGGATCCCGCAGGAGTTTGTGGACCGCGATTACATCATCGCGGCTTGCCACCTTGCACAGCGAGAGTTTGTCAACGTGAGTACCTAATAAAGACCCGTGATCACGCATCGCAGGAGTAAACAATTGCGAACACGTAGATGCGGCGAGCAGCAACAATCTCGCGTTTGCGAAATTGCAAAATTTGCAATTCTGCACAAAAAATCCACCAGCAGGCAGCATAAACCTTCAGAAAAAGATGATTTATCAGAATAACTCCTCAGGTTGACATTTGCCTGCACTTTTTTTGCAAGGAGTCCATTTTGGGGGGGGGGGTGGGAGGAAGGAAGTGCCCCACAGTCTCCAACTTCCTCTTCCTGTGCAGCAGGCTCCTCCCAGTGCTTTGTTCATGTCCTGGTCACTTTGATTTGGATCTTGACCTGGAAGGATTACTTTTTGTGGATGCTGCTGAATATTTGGAATTGAGGCCTTTTTGACTTTCTTTGGATCACTTTTGGATTAGAAATTTCACTAGTAAGTTTGTTTGGGGCATTACAGTTGCTGCAACTACAATTTTGGAACTTTTTCAGAACATTAAATAAAATATATTGTGGGTAGCCACAGTATCCAGTACGACCAGGGTTAGTTATGGGTGCATGATACAACTGTTTTGTTGTATTTCAACATGATTTAGGGCATGGATGGCATTGGATTGTGGTGATTTTTGTGTGTTTTTGATTTTTTGGCTGTTGTTGGGGCCTTTTGCCCAGGGGTACTCAGTGGTGCATGGACTGAGTCGTTCTGTGGGGTCTCTTTAATATAAACATCATGGAGGGCATGGATGGCATTGGATTGTGGTGATTTTTGCGTGTTTTTCGATTTTTGGGGGTGGTGTTGGGGCCTGTCCATGTGGGTGGGGGCCTTTTTGAGGCCTGGCCCAGGCAGGGCCTGGCCATGTGGGTGGGGGTCAAGGGGCCATTTTGAAGCCAGGCAGTGTGCTTTGTGCCATAGGCCTGCATTCAATGTGCCTTGCTTTCATCCATTATGCCCAGGGTTACTCAGTGGTGCATGGGCCTAGTCTTTCTGTGGGGTGTCTTGAATTTGAACATGATTGAGGGCATGGGATTGTGGTGATTTTTGTGTGTTTTTCGATTTTTTGGGGTGTTGATGGGGCATGGCCATGTGGGTGGGGGCCATTTTGAGGACTGGTACAGGCAGGGCTTGGCCATGTGGTGGGTGTCTAGGGGCCATTTTGAAGCCAGGCAGTGTGCTTTGTTGTGTCATAGGCCTGCACCCAGTCTGCCATGCTTTCATCCATTATGCCCAGGGGTACTCTGTCAGTGGTGCATTTTATTGGTCTTTCCATTTTGGGGGGTAGGTATAATAAAAATGCTTACTTGCAAACTATTAATTGAAGCGCTACATATTCAACATTTATTTAACTGATGTTCCTCTGGCTTTGTTTGCTTTTAGGTGCAGAAAGACGAATCATCAGCCTCATCGTTCCTCATCAGTGCCAGGAACAAGTCCTGCTGCGGTGTGTGCAGCACAACGTCACGTGTGGCCACAGACAACTCTGCAACTTGTGCAACTGCGGCCTGCTGTTCTGACATCTGAAGAAGATGGCCCCAAAAAAAGTTGCCCATACCTCCTCTAGTAGGAAAGTTGCCCGTAAGGAGCAGAAGAAGCAAGTGGCGCCCAATTACCAAGGAGACTGGTGTGCCGACCGCCGAATTTTTTGGGGAAAAAAAGTATGCCTGCAGCAGCAGCAGGGTCTGCTGGGGAATAAGATGGGAGCAGCAACTCCGCTCCATTGGGCTCAGTGCCACCACCACCACGCCAACTTAGGTCCAAGCCCTTGAGTGCTGCAGAAGCAGCCAGTATAGTTGTTCAATCACCATCGACCAGTGATGTTGGCTCATCGCAAGAAAGTAGCAGCATCCCTCAATCAACACAGGTTGTTGTAACTCATCTGACGAGTGTTCAACACAACCACAGCCGCAACAACAACCACATGTGCAAGTACAAGCCTAAGTACATGTGGAAGGAGAGGCAGTGCAAGGAGATGCACAAGCAGAGGTGCATGGAGCGGCAAAAGTGCCCACAATAGTTGTTCCTCCCGAAGTAGGGGCACATCAGGAAATCGGCATTCAAGCCGAGGTATCATTTGAGGAAGCCCATCCTCCTGATCATTCATTGTCTTCCAGATTCCTAGCAAGGAAAAGATCAAGGATGGTGTCTACATCTTCTTCAAGCCTCCTTCCTTCTGATGATATGGATGAAAATTGGGAACCACCACTGCTGTCTGAGAGTGAGGCACACCATGATCTGACAAAGGTAGCTAAGCGTAAAAGGAAGGTCCCCGAAAGTCTCATAGTTATGGAGTGTGATGATGACGCTGAACAAGAAGTGGCATATACTCCTGCTAATGAAGACTTTCACGACGACAACGCAGTCATCATAGACGTCACTCCAGCCTCAGCGGGCATGCAGCAAAAAGACATTTTTACCCTATCCCGAAATGCTGCAGAGCCTGATGTTGGCGACGTGGCAATGGGACCACCACCAATGCAGTTAACTAGTACACCACCACCTACTGCTTCCATATTTTCTCGCCAGAAGGGACCTCCATCCACCTTGACCTCCATTTCCTCAATTAGTGGTGCTGTAAGTGCACAACGTAGTAAATTTCGGCAACACACATCCTCCACTTCATCTGGCATTAGCATTCCCAGTATTGCCTCCTCCGCCCCCCACAGACATTTGAAGTCCGCAGTTTGGGACTTCTTTAGTGTTAGCCCAACAAGGGAAAACATAGCCATTTGTACCATTTGTAAGGTTCGAGTTAGTCGTGGTAAGCTTGGTACCAACTATGGTACCGGAGGCCAGAGAGGTCATCTTGAGAGACAGCACACTGTCAAATGGCATGCGCACCTAAGGGAGATCAAGGTAGCCAGAATTGCAAGTCAACAAATTGTATCCGTTGATGTTTCATCTGATGATGACGAGGAGGAAGAAGCGTCAAACATTTCTTCAGTTACACCCAGTACCCCTGTCAGCAGCACACCCCCGGCAAGATACATGAGCCACACTAAGAGTGTGGGAGAGAGTAAGACACCAATGCGAAAAAATTCATCATCACTGAGCGTAACTGGGTCTAAGAAGTCATCATCATCCCGTAAAATGGTCAAGCCCACCATTAGAAGCATGTTGTTTTCAGATGCGCCATATGAACGCAACCACCCAACGGCGTGTCTGTATAACACTAAGCTGGCTAAAATGCTAGCGCTGGACCTTCTCCCTTTTTCTTTTGTTGAAGGGGTGGGTTTTCTTTAATTAGTGGCAACGCTCTGCCCTAAATGGAAGGTTCCTAGCCTGTTCTATTTTGCCAGAGTTGCGGTTCCAGGACTACATGAAGATGTGCTGGAGGTGATAGGGGCAGCTTTGCAGAAGAGTGCTGTTCACACTATACATCTGACAAAGACATGTGGACCAGTTGCCAAACCCTTGATTACATGTGCATCACTGCACACTGGGTCTCTTTTTCAGGGGTTAAAGCAAAGGTAAACGCAGGTGTTGACATGGACAAAGTTTATAAAGCTGCTCGGAAACATGCAACACTAGCCACGTTTGCCATGGAGAAAAATCATACAGGAGAAAACATTTTGCATGAGTTTAACACAAAGGTCTTTCAATGGCTGTCCCCAAGAAAATGCATGATTGGTTATGTTTCCATGGATAATGGCACCAATGTAGTTAAGGCCATGGATAAGGGTAACTATTTCAGAGTGCCGTGTTTTATGCACTGTATAAACCTGGTTGTTAAAAAATTCTTGAGTGAAGAAAGTCCAGTGTACGATATACTGACCACCTGCCGAAGAATGTGCACACATTTAAACCATTCTTTTAAGGCCCGCAAGCAGCTGAGGTGCCTGCAACATGACAATAAAGTGCCAGTGAAAGCACTCATCCAGGAGGTGGTAACACGTTGGAACTCAACCTTCTACATGCTTGAGCGTCTGTATGAGCAGTATGCGGTAGTCGATCAGTATTTCTTTAAACTGGGTACACCTATGATAGACCTGAGAATACAGGTGGAGCAATGGAAGCTAGTTTAATTTCAAAATGTATTTTATTGAAAGTTCCAGCAGGCAAAAGCAAAGACATTGCGGCACTCTGAAAAGGCAAGAGGCATATATAGTGGGCGGGACAGACAAGCATGTCTTCCCTAATATTAATTGATAAATGAAAATAGATATGCCTAACTGTCAATGAGACATCCTGGAAGTAAATGACTTGTGATGTGAAAAAAAGCATAAGCACGACAACAACAACCAACAACCCCCCCCCCCAACCCCCTCCAAGCCCCCCACCCCCGCCCTGACCAGTGTGCCTTGTAGTGCCGGTAGGGCCAGTAGCAGGTCCGCATAGCGTAGAACCTCCATTTGGGAATTCATTGAGTGTCCCTAGTAGCAGCAGTGAGTCTCAAAATCTTAAGGTATTTGGGGCATGTGATTTCATTAAATTCCCTGGACAGAAGGGTCAGTAATGGAAGCCACGTTTTCTGAAAGGTATCAGTGGCTCCGGTGAGTGTTGCCTGTATGCGTTCCATCCCAAGTGTAAACCAAAGTTTGTGAAGCCACCCCGTGTGTGTAGGGCTGGTTGTGGAACCCCATAGAGACAGTATATGTCGGCCCCTCAGTGATTTCATGGGGAAGATTAGAGCATTGGGGTGGCCCAACAGAGCGTATGCAGGGAATCTCGGGATTTCAGTTTTAAAGGTGGAATCAATATCGTCTAGGACCATCTTCCAGTAATCTCTGAGCATCGAACAATCCCAAAGGAGGTGGGTTAGAGTGCCCGTTTCCCCACAACCCCTCCAGCAAAGCTCACTACGCGCCGGGTTCCCTTTGTGTAGGCGAGCTGGGGTAAGGTGCCAGTATATAGCTAATTTCACTGCAGCCTCCCTCGCTTTTGTGTTGCGTGTCGTGTGCGTAGCCCTATAATAAATGTAACCCCATTCTTTATATGACAAGGCTCTTCCCAATTCCGCCTCCCAACGTTTCTGACCTGCTGTTTTCTCCGAAGTGTGAGTTGGTGTAAGCATCTTATAGAGTTCCGAGATAAGGTGTCTGTCCGAATCTGTAGTAAGCAGCCATTTTTCAAAAGTGGACATGGGGCGACCCACCATCTCTGCGGTGCCCGGGGCATTGAGCCAGTGTCTTAATTGAAAGTATTGGAATAGGTGAGGGTTCTGAATGTCATATCCCTGCTGAATGTCTGTAAGGGGAAGAAAGCCTCGTGGATCAAATAGGTCGCCCGCTGCACGGCACGCCGTACCGCGCCATTGTAGGAAGGCGCCTGGGCCATTGCCCGGAGGAAAATCCGGGTTGTCCAAGATGGGGGTGAAGGGGGAGGGAAAGGTTGTAAACCCGTGACTGATCGCCACCCTATCCCATACCTGTAAGGTCGTGCGTGTGATAGGAGACTGCAACATGTATCGCGGTCGGTGCTGCCGGGCGAGGAAAGGAATCCTCCAAAGCGGCATCTGAGCCATAGCTCTATCTTGGAAGAGCCATCTTTTCTCCGACTCAGGTCTGTACCACTCTACGAGGTAGCGGAGTTGAGACGCCTGAAAGTAGCGCATCAGGTTGGGGATGCCTTGGCCTCCTTCATCCATGCTCCTGTAGGCCAGTTGTTTGTGGACACGTGCCCGTTTACCCTCCCAAATAAAGTTAAGCAGGGTGTTCTGTAAGTCCTTCAGAGTGCCAGCGGGGGGTGTAACCGGGATGGTCTGAAAGAGATATAAGATACGAGGTAGTATAGACATTTTCACCGCCACTACTCTGCCTAGCAGGGATAGGGGCTGCTTAGACCATCGTGCCAGATTCGTCCGGATCTGGGTGGTGAGTATCTTATAATTGGTCGACACCGTTAAGTCCGTAGAAGAGGTGAGGTTAATGCCCAAGTACGGTACCTGGGTAGCTAGCTGGAGACCACTCCCGTGCCCAATGGCCTGGGCCTTCGGGCACGCATTTTTGCCCAGCGGCAGTATCAGGGGCTTGTCTATATTAATTCGGAACCCCGAAACCGATCCGAAGGAGGCGAGTTCCTCCATAAAGGCCGGTATGGAGTTGTTAGGTTGGTCCAGGGCAACTATAACATCATCTGCATATAAACTGATGGTGTGAGGTTCATGACCGAAGTTAATGCCTGTAATTCTTGGGTTGTCACGGACCTTCTGTGCTAACGGTTCGATATACATGGCAAACAGAAGGGGGGAAAGGGGACAACCCTGTCTGGTGCCACGTTGAATTTCAAACGGATCCGAGCGCAGGCTTCCCAGGCGGACCCTAGCTTGCGGATGATGGTAGCAGCTTGCTATACGAGCACAAAAGCGGTCACCGAGGCCAAAGCGTCGCAAGACCTGCTGCAGGTAGGTCCAATTCACGCGATCGAGCGCCTTCTCCGCGTCTACTGCCAGTAGTGCGGAGTCCGAGGCCTGGAAATGCGACTTGTCGATGAGGTGAAGCACCCTTTTGGTGTTATCGCTGCATTGCCGGTTAGGTACAAAGCCTGACTGGTCGGGTTCTAAAATTCCTGGAAGGCAGGGGCCAAGGCGCGCTGTGAGAATGCCCGTAAAAAGCTTGAAGTCAAGATTCAATAATGAGATAGGACGAAAAGCTGAGCAGTGTATGGGTTTCTTACCGGGCTTCGGAAGCACCACTACCTCCGCCGCCAACATGTCCGGAGGAATGGCACCCAAGCCTTCGAAAGAGTTAAAGAGGCGGGTGAGCACTGGTGCCAACTGGTCTCCAAAAATTTTATAAAAACCCGCCGAAAATCCATCAGGCCCCGGGGATTTGGGCGGGCGTAACCGGGAAATAGCTGCCAGGACTTCATCTTGACGGATAGGGGCGTCTAGGGCTTCCGCGTTAGCATTGGAGATTTCAGTGAGGCGTGTCGTAGCCAAGTAGGCCTCAATGTCCCCCGAGGGGGCCTCTTCCTCCCCATACAACGTGGCGTAATAGGAACGGAATGCCTCCGCTATCTGGGTCTCGTCAGCCAGTACCGCCCCATCGGCGCCTGTTAGGCATGTAGCTGACCTGTTCTGTTGCCTCCGACATAATAAGTATGTCGAAGACGGAGAGCCGCGGACTCCGCCCTGTCTGTATCAAGGCTGGCTAGCTGAGCTCTTGTCGCCGTTAGCTGCTTCCAAACGCGTGGGGCGCAAGTGCGGCTATGGACTCGCTCCAGCTCCGTTACGCGGGCTGTAAGATCGTCCCTTTTACTCTTGCGGTCTTTGGCTTCAGCTGCTGCTATGGCTATAAGTTCGCCTCTGATGACCGACTTCAGGGCGCCCCATAGAGCTGTAATAGATATTCCGGGTGTGTCGTTGGTAGCCAGGTAGTCTGTTATGCGTTCACTAAGTCATTTAGTGACATCCGGTCTCTGCAATAAGGTTTCACGCAGGCGCCATGGGCCCCTGGGCCGGCGGGCCACGCGAAGCGTAGGAGACAATTCCACTGCATCATGGTCAGAGATGGCCGCTGGCACTATGGTGACCTCCTCAAGGTTATCAAGTAAAGTGAAAGAGCCTATGAAGTGATCGAGTCTGGCATATGTGTGGTGCACGTGCGAGTAGAACGTGAATTGCGATGTGTTCGGGTGTTTGGCCCTCCAAAAATCTACCAAGCCCCTATCCTTGAGCCATTCACGACCATTGGACGAGAGGGCACCGGTCCCGCCATAGCGGTGCCCAGATCTGTCAGCCTGCGCATCCATGACAATATTGAAGTCTCCATCCAAAAGTAAGGATTCATGTGGGGTCTGAAGCGCTTCTGAAATCGCGCCCTTTAAGAAGGCCTCCTGTCCTGTGTTTGGGGCATAAAGAGAGCCTATCGTAAAGTGTGTGTCACCCAGCTGAAACGTATGTACCAAGAGGCGACCTTTTATCTTTCCCACCCTATTCTCTACCTTTCCCTGGAAGTTCCTTGATATTAAAATTGCAACCCCAGCAGTTTTTGTTGGGAGAGAGGAAAATAGCTGGTGTGGGAAGGCGCAGGAGCGCATTCTATGCCAGTCTTTCTGCAATAGGTGTGTCTCCTGTTGCAAACAGATATCTGCTCTTGAATGTTCTAAATAAGAAATAATGGCTCGACGCTTAATGGGATTATTCAGCCCTTTCACGTTGAGGGTCAGTATCTTAAGGGTCACCTCAGGCATGGCGCTGCAGGGTATATTGCAGCTCTGAGTAGGTGACCCACAGGGCCCACCGCAATCGCACAGCAAGTTGCCAGGTTCAACCCCCCCCCGCAACCCCACAGACCCAGCAGCATACCCTTTGTCCAACCTGGTGACTGATCCCTGAATCGGCACAGCATAGACAAATTCCCCTTATTGATGAGATAATCGGACTGGCACACTGGTCCCCACCCCGGAGCCCCCCCTAGCCCAACAAGCCCCCCCCAAAAAACCCAAAACCACCATTGGCTGCATCTTTGCATATGGAAATGAAGATCAGAGCGAGCAGAAGTCCTACCACCCACTCCCCCCCTCAAACTCCCCCCTCCCGACCCCAACTCCCCAGAATTACATAGTCCCAGTCCTGTTAGTCCACACAGGACCGTGGTAAAGAGTATTGGAGGGGTCATCTCCGACGGCAGCTCCTCCGGTCCCCCCGCCCAAACGACCTACCGCACGGGCATAGTAAGTGCAATATTGAGTCTCTCTTGTAGAAGCGTTCAGCATTCTGGAGACTAAGTTTCTTTGGCCACCTCCGCCAGCGCAGTCTCGCGTTCTCGGGAGATGACTGAGGCGTCTGGTTTAAGTCGGTGTGTCGGTGATCGTTTGTAATGCACAGTCTGCCAGCCCCCCCTGGGCGTTCCTTGGGAGCTTCTGAACACCGGGTCAGTGTCTACCTGGTCAAGGCCCAAGAGTGCACAGGTGTCTTTGAGTGAGCGCAATTGATGCAGCCGGCCATTCCATTTAAATATGATCCGAAATGGGTGGCCCCATGAGTAAGGGATCTCCTTCTGCTTGAGGAAGTCCGTCACAGGCTTGAATTCTTTCCTTTTTTGGAGAGTAATAGCCGAAAGGTCTTGGTATAGAGCGATGTGGTGGCCCTGAAATTGAAGGGGCTGGGCCCTCCGAGCCTCTCTGAGGATCCTCTCTTTGAGGGGGAAATCCGGGAGGAACGCTAAAATATCCGGCGGTGGGGCCGGGGCACGACGGGGCAGTCCAACCTTATGGGCCCTGTCGATTCAAATGGCAAAGTCCGCAGTTTCCCCCAGGACACTCCTGAAGAGGGACTGAAGGTAGCCCGTGACATCAGCACCCTCTTCCTTTTGAGGGACCCCCGGACCCGTATATTATTGCGGCAGAAACGGTTCTCAAGGTCCTCCGCGTGGGCCTGTAGGTCTAGCTGCTGGTCAGTGAGGTGCAGGACTTCCTGTCAAAGCTGCTCAATTTCACTGCTCCTGGTCTGGTCCGCCTCCTCAATAGAAACCACGCGTTCCCCTAGGTTCTCCACATCACGACGGAGCTCCCGGACCTCCCCGGCTACCTCCTGCTTCAGGGATCGGAAGTCCTCCCTAAGCGAATTGAATAGGGTTTCCAGAAAAGACCTGGTGATAGGTATCTGGTGGACTGTTGGGACTGGGGGTTGTTTAGCGGTTCCCGGGGAGGGAGGGTCTTTGCTAACCTTGGGTTGCGATTTGGCCAACATTTCGGGGAGCGTTTGTGATCCCCTCTTCCCCCTCTGTGCCATTTCGTGGGCTGTCCCTGCAGAGCCGGGCACCAGGTCGCCTGAAATCCTGGGGGGGGGCACCCTAAGTACCTCGGTGTATTTTCAGTGAGGTCGTAGTGTAGGTGCAGGGTACCTCACCCCCCTCGCTATGTTCGGGCAGGTCGCAGGTCTCTACCACTGCCCACAGGCCCACGAGGGATGCGGCACAGTCAATGCTTCTTTGGGTGCCCCCAGGTATCAGCCAAGCGTGGTGTAGCGAGGTCGCAGGCTGTGGCCCCCTGTAACCCACACAGTGCTCCAGAGCAAAGTCCTGGTGGTCTCCCAGGCTCAAAGGGCCACCCTGCAGAGGGCCTTACTGCATCCCCACACCGGGGGCTCGATAGTGCCCCCTGAGCCAACCAGAGTCACCACCTCTGCCCAAGTCCTCCTCACCTCTGACCGCTGGGAGCCCGGAGCGGTCTCTTGGAGCAGGCCTGGGCCATCAGCACAGCTACAATCTCTACTCCAGGCAGGGCTCGGCGTGGGCAGGTCACAGGGCCGTCCCGGAGCTCAGCAGCCCCGAATGCGCCACCCTGCGCAGTCCTCACCAGCGAAAATGCTCTGCCGGCGACTGCTCCCACTGCAGGCACTCTCCAAGTCCGCTGGGCGCCCACAGCATTCAGCCCCCACGCTGCTGAGATCCGGCTCGTAGGCCTCAAGCCGGGGCCTTGATTTTGTAAGCTCCCGCCGGGGCCCCCTTAAACCTCGACTGGAGTGCCCAGGCAGCGCAAGGTCTTCGCGGGAGTCACGGGACAGGAGCCCCAGCGGGGGGCCGGTTTCCGACCTCTTCTCTCGGGGCAGTCGGCAGTCCGGTGAGCTCCGCCTTCTCTCTTGGCGGGCTCTAGCCCGGCAGCGCGGCCGCCATTATCGGCAGTGGTGTAGCGTCACACGGCAGTTAACGCTGTGCCAGACGACCAGGCCGATGGCGCTGTCTCCGGGCCCCCTGTGTCGTCGGGTGCCCCCTCCGATGTTTGGGGCTATTTTGGGGGAGAGACCTGGGCTTGTAACGCGGCAAACGGCGGGATCGGGCAGGGAGACTCGGAGCCTGCGTCCGATCACGCCACCATCCTGGACACGCCCCCATGGAAGCTAGTTTAAAGCCTGACAGACATGCTTCTTCCTTTTGAGGTCTTCACGCGTGCAGTCAGCTGGGAGGACTGTAATTTGGGAAAAGCTATCCCATTGTTGCGCATGCTAGAGCACCAACTGAAGGCGGTGTCTTCTACGTTTCAAAAAGATGGAAAGCAAGAAGCATTTGAGTTGGCGGAGAAGTTATTACAGCGCCTACTTTGCGATGAACGTCTTGAAAAGATCCACACAGAACAGCATTACATTTCTGCTACTATTCTGGATCCACGGTACAAAAAGGCAGTGGCAGGCAGAGTATTCTTTCCTTTTGATGACGCAGATGTTAGAAAGTACAAACATTGGCTAGCTGTGTCAGCCAGTCGGTTTGAAAGAGAACGGCAGGAAATTGAAAGAAAAGGCAGTACATCAGCATCAGCAGGCAATCTGGAGTAAAAAAAATCCACTTCTGCATCTGTGGCTGTGGCAGAAGTGAGTGATTTTCCCTCTCAGCCGTTAACGACACCAGCAACCGTATCATCTGCACCAGACACAACAGTAACATTGTGTGAAGAAGAGGATTGGCTTGGGTTTGCTTCTCAAAAGGTCCCAGAAAAAAGTAAGCAAAGTGGAGGAACCCTGGAGAACCTTGAGTCGATGGTGCAGGACTATCTGAATGACTCAACAGAGGTCTATTTTCATCATGACCCATTGGCGTATTGGCATGGGAAAAGAGATGTGTGGCCAGAGATCACCAACCTGGCTATAAATTACTTGTCTTGACCACTTGCAAGAGAGTCTTCTGAACGTGTTTTCAGTGCTGCTGGTGGCATTGTAACTTCCAAAAGGACCCGCCTCTCACCCAAAAATATGGAGAGGGTAACAATGATCAAGATGCATCAGCACCTCATACCACCAGATTACATAATACGAGAATGCACGCAGGAAGAAGACGAGGAGGACACCAACTTAGATGAGGGAAGTTCTTCTCTGTTAACAGACCTACTCCCGTCTGAATTCGCAGAGTTTGAGGACGAGCTCTTCTTCCCTAACACCGAACCCTGAAACTGAGTCAATGAATCACTAACTTTCTTTTTTGTCCTTATTCACTTTTATTCCTGTGTGTCTGTCTTTCTTTGTTTTGCAAAATCTATATAAAGAAAAACTTTATTCACCTAATCACAAAACCAAGCCCATCAGCAGAACTGTCTTCACTTATTTGCTTATTGATTTGAAGGTGCTGCAGTCTGCATTCCTCAGGTTCACAAGTTCACAAGAACATGCTCCTCTATCCTCCTCCTCCAGACTCCTATTTCCCTCAAAGCAGATGGCTGGATTACGCCCAATGAAGAAAGACTCTGCACTTGTGGGGGTGGTCTTCTTCTTTGCAGGTGAGTTGACGGGTCTGGGGCATTGCTGTGAAGGTCTAATACCAGATAAAAGTGGTTTGGAGAAAATCTAGGCAGAAAAAGTTTTTGCGCTTTTGATCACTTGCCTGTCTTTGGGGTGCTGTTTGGGGGGCTTTTAGGTTGTTGGGGGTGGGTTTTGGGGTCTTGGCGCACTGCTGGCACAGTCTAATGTTGATTGCATTTGTTTTTCAGGAAATCCATGGTGGGAAAGGGGAGTTAGGGCCTAGCTGCACAACGTTTTTGGACTGAATTGAAGGTAGGCCCATTTTTGCTTTTTGCCTGTTCGGGGGTGTTCTGCTTTTTTGCGGGTGGCTACAGGGGTCTGGGGGCATAGCTCGAAAGGTCTAATATCGGAATCAATAGTTTTGGACCAAATCCATGGTGAAAAAGTGTTTGCATTTTGGCTCACTTGCCTGTCTTTGGGGTGCTGTTTGGGGGGCTTCCAGGTTTTTGTGGGTGGGTTTTGGGGTCTGGGAGCACTGCTGACATAGTCTAATGTTGATTGCATTTGTTTTTCAGGAAATCCATGGTGGAAAAGGGGCCTAGCTGCACAGTGCATTTGGACAGAATTGAAGGTAGGCCCATTTTTGCTTTTTGCCTGTTTGGGGGTGTTCTGCTTTTTTGCGGGTGGCTACAAGGGTCTAGGGGCTTAGCTCGGAAGGTCTAATATCGGAATCAAGTGTTTAGGACCAAATCCATGGTGAAAATTTATTTGCGTTTTTGCTCACTTACCTGTTTTTGGGGTGCTGTTTGGGGGCTTTCAGGTTTTTGTGGGTGGGTTTTGGGGTCTGGGAGCACTGCTGGCTCATTTTAATGTTGATTGCATTTGTTTTACAGGAAATACATGGTGGAAAAGTGGAGTTGGGGCCTAGCTGCAGAGGGCATTTGGACTGAATTCCAGATAGGCCCAAAGTTTTCCTTTTCCCGGGTTTTGCCTTTTGGCTTGTTGGTGGTTCTAAACTTGTTTTCGCACAGGTTGACAGTTCTGGGGCCATTGCTGGGAAGGTCTAATACCCGAAAGAAAGTATTTTAGAGACAATCCCTGGGGAAAAAGTTTTTGCATTTTCTGAGATTTCGCTCACTCTACCATTTTCGGGGGGCTGTTTGTGGGGGTTCCTGGTGTTTGTGGGGGGGTTTGCGAGTCTTGGAGCAATGCTGGGTATGGATACTTTTGCTTGCTTGCAAGTGGTTTGAATACAATCCACGGTGGGTAAGGGGGGATTTGGGCCTACTTTACTTTCAAAGTACGTTTTGTCACCATTTTTTACTAGGCCTCGTTTTTGGAGATCTGATTGGGGGTCTTCTACATTTTTGCGACTGGGTTTAGTAAGGGTCTGGGAGCACTGCTGAGAAGGTCTAATTTTGTTCTAAAACACAGTTTACAGTACACCTAACTTGAGGGGAAAGATTCGCTAAATTAATTCGCCCATACTTATTTATCCTTCAAAAGGAGACTCAGACAGAGTACGCACTTTCAAAAATATTGTACTGTCTATTAGGAAACTCAAAGTGTGACTTTTTGCACCACACAGCGTATATACCTTATATTTATTTGTCAGTGGTGTTCTAATATCACTTCCGGTTTTTCCATCAATAATTACAGGCCGGGTTTCAGCCTGTGCAATGGGAAAAAAAGGATGAAGTCAGGCTTCACATTAGCGAGCCGCAATTCAGCATCCGCCAGGCAGGCAGTGGACAGGGTGTCTTCTGGTCACCAACATTGATGGATGGAGCGTCAGATGGAATGGAGGAGTCCCGCTAATAAGAGGAATGGTTGGTGCATGCAAGTTACCAAATTCAACAGGACAACTACAACAACATACAGATACAGTATCCGTTCTTTTCTAATTATCTTTTAAGTAATGTTATTGCTGTGACCTTCTCTGAGTGTGACTCTGCATTTCTATGATCTCTGCTTCTAAATTCATCCCTACAGCCATTGTATAGGTTTTACTTCTGCTAGTTTTCAAACCTAATTTAATGTACAAAGTATTTCTCTGAGTGCAGAGATAGGCAAGTGAAAACGCATAATTATAACTGCAGCCCTGTACTGTCGCATTCTTTCATTCACAGTTGTCGAAAGTACTACTTACTTTTCAGTAACCGTGCATGCAGTAGTGCATGCACTTCCTTTATGTCACTTAAAAGATTTTATCTTCAATTATTGTTTGTCCATGCTGTGCTTTTTTTTTTATTCTCTCAACAAAAATTCCCAAAAAACCCCATTTCCATCCATTTTCCAAACCCTAATCCTCTTCCCCCGGGCTGTGTGGTTTTGATTGATGTGTGACTAAATGACAGCAATAATTCTACACACTTGCTGGGGAGGATAAGGTCATAGCAACAGGCTGGTGAAGGAATCCGAGGATATATTCTTACTCAGCTTGACACAGAGTCACTATTGGCAAATGAAAGCAGATTTTCATGTGCGGCATCAACTTGATTGATCATCAAGAACATCCTCCTCTTAGACGTGGCAAATTATTACGCTGCTGTGTCCTTCACCTTCAGTACTATTTCTTGTAGTAGTAGCTAATGTCAAAGAAATTCAACACAAGCACTAGTTATACTTTCAATACTTTACCATTTGTTAGGCTACATTGTGGAACTGTTCTAGTGTATTGTCACCTGCTATATTCTCTATAGTACCGTTCTAATGCTACGGTAAGGACAAACAAGGTTTAATTTTCTTTTTTTTTCATATGCTGCAACTGCCACTGTGTAACACCACTAGTACCACCGCAATGATGACATTTCATCTGCCCAGGATTGCCAACATTAATCGCCATTTCCTGTGCAGCCAGCCTTGTGTCTAGCCCTATTTCCAAACACAAATTACAGGTAAGATAAGTGTTTGGGGGGAGGTAGTATAATGGAGTATTAGGAGAGGCGAGAGACTGACGGTAGTACTAGTAAAGTCCTAGGACTATTGAATTCACTTACTCTGTGAGAGGCACTTAGTTTTGAAAACATTTGGGCAATTAGTAATTACTTTCACAACTTGAATCAAGATGCCACTTACGTTTCAGGAAAACAAACTTACTGTTAAACCCCTACCCACCGGCCTCAAAAGCAGTAAAAACACGTATGGTAAGATAAAGTTTAAAGTATATTTATATCCCTAACATAAATAATCACCTGCAAGACCCAACCCACCCCCCCTCCCTAACCCCAACGAATGTCCGTGAAAAGTCCAAAAAACCCAACTCCCAATTCCCACCCCCAGAAGTCTTTAAAAAAGGGGAAAGGGACAGTCTCCTCCTTCTGCTGGCTGCTGTTCACTTTTCGGGCCAGGTCGGCATGCTCCTTGCGAAGGGTCTCGAGCAGGGTTTTGGTGTTCAACAGCTCCTGCTCGAGGTAGGACACCCTGAGTGAAAGGCGGTGCAACCTTTTTTTGATACTGCTGTGGGGAGCAGCTGATTTGTTTGCTGCTCGGCGGTGGCGGGTGGCTGCGGTACCCCGGCTCCGTACCGCTGGAGACCTGCTGCGCTGACTGGCTGACCCAGGGAGAGCGGAGTAGGATGCAGCTGTCCCGGTCGATGTTGTGGTCGACTGCGTGTCCCCCTCCTCCTGGGCCACCAGCCGCCGATATTCGGCGGCAGTCGCCTTCAGCCTCCGTTGCCGGGCCCTTTTAGCCAGCTCCTTCTGTGTTGGTTTGGAAGGAGCATCTATATGAAGAAAGAAAGACATAGTCCGTAACCAATGCTCTTTAAGATTAACACAAAATGATTCAGCAGAAAGTTGTGTCACAGTAGAACTAGCAACTTGCAAGCGCAGTACATAACTATTGTGGCCAGTATCTATCTAACCTCCCACTTCTTCATCCTTGCTCTAACAGTAGTGGGAGTTTAAGGAATCAATTCTATGAGCACTATTGACTCACTCCATTAGAGTTGACTATGACAGTACACCAGTCTTATTCTTCATCTTCTCTCTTGTTTACCAAAATAGGTACGTTAACTTCTGCAAGCCGGCATAATGCCAGCGCAGTCAACTTGCACCCGAGAAAAACAGACGCCCGCCATGATAAGTGAGACAGACTTGCGTTACTGTACCAGTGCAGTACATGCAGGTGGTGATGCTCTTACTTTTCAATTACAGGTGGCACTGAGAAAACTCTGTTACAAGGGCTACTGCTTAATTAATTTAACTTTCACCCTACAGTGCCAATGAATACTAGAAAGGAAAATGAAGAAGATAAATAATCTGATTATCTATCACTGCACATAGTATGTATTTGCTTACATATGGGATGACTTTAGGTGCTTTGCTTTTTATTGAGTGAACAGTGATACATCCACACATGAATGACCGAGTTCTACTAAACCTATTAACAGAGGTAGTGAGTGGCCATTGTAATAGCCGGATATATGCTGTGCTTGCAATACAAACTACTGCTACTATTCATGGTAGTATTCAGACAAAATTAAAACTTATTTTCCTTGCCTTTCCTACACTGTGACGGACGTGCGGGTGCGGTGTTACATGCTCTTCATAGTAACACTTAGTTCATCCAGTGACCGTCTACTCTCTCTAGATACACATATGCTATCTAAGAGTCAGATAGAACCATGATCAAGGCTTCCATCCATTCAAACTAAATGTCAATCATTCTTCTTCATGTCTCTCATCTGGACAAACATTACGTTTTCTCACGGGAAAACAACCCTTTCATTTTATTTGGGAAACCGCAAGCCATACATCCGTGCTTGACTTGCATTTGAATTTCAACCAAAGGATATATTGCACACACATACAGTTTCTATTTCACCCCCCCAGGCTGGTCTCCTTCCACCCATCCTTGCTTCATCCTTCACCCACCCATGCATCATATTCCTTCCCAGCCACCTCGGGCACCAATCAAACACGTATCACTCTTCTTTGTCAGTCATCATTACTTTTAACTTGCTCATCCTTCCACACTTACTTACACCCTTCTTTCGCTTTTCATTCATCCCATCCATCAAGTTCATCTCAGATCTGATTTGGATTCTCGAAAAAAAAATCACCGCTGAGTTGAAGTAAATTTAGAGGAGGCTACTACCTGGTTGATAAAAACTTTGTTCTAAATTTGAAAGTCTTCTTAGCAGTATAGTAACTTAACTGTAGAACATATATACTACACCTGTGCGGAGAGCACACTCTGCAGTCTGCAATCTCAATAAGTAAGGAATATAAGAGCTTACCACTGCCCGCCACTACCGTGGCAACCCTCACAGCAGTTTCCTCCGGCACTTGCACAGCCTCCTCCCCAGAAGTGTCCTCCTCCACTTCGCGCTGGCCCTGGCACCAGATGTTCCACCTACAAAGTACATTTAAGAATGTTAGATGTCATAGACATACACCACTCACTAGTATTTTGTATAGGAATGAAGAAATGTGAAAACAGAAACCAATCTAATAATTTGTGACTGTCTACTCTAAAGTAAAAATGTCCCTTTTTCCAGGGAAGGGTGTTGTCTTGCTGCACTTTTTGGCACAACTGATGAATGCTTGCTTTTTAACACGCACTATTTTTCTCATAACAGACAGAAGCTTCACTTCTAAGAACAAGAGCAAGATCAGATCATTATCACTAGGACGGAGTGACCAACGATACAGCACCAAAAAGAAAAATTAAAGTTCAAACCAGGTGAGGGCTCGGCTCGCCCACAATAAATGTGTGAAATAAATCACTAAGCACTTTTCCATTTTTAATCAACCGTTTATGTTTTATGACAAGGTTGATTTTAATAAATGTTTTTACTTTTAATAAAGCTTTAAAACTTAAATAGACTCTGTGGTTTTTGGTCAAGAGTGACTGAGCAAAAGGTTTTGCAATTTGCAAGCATGAGTCTGTGCCTCTGACACTTCTGGACTCTGACTCCGTACTCTTGTCCTGCGTTGGATAATCATCATTGGGGATCAATCATCGATGAATTCGGGAGCTAAATGACTTTGCCACACTATCTAGTCAGTAAGGACATTGGGGGTTCTTCAAAGTCTGATATCACTGAGGTATGTGGAAAGTCTACCTGCGCCTATTATAATTGATAAACAATGCACTATTTAGAGACCATAGTTCTGTTTGTGCAGATTTGTCCCTGCAACAGTAGTAGTATGGATTGTCCTCCTATCCAAACCAAAAGTAAAGTAGTATCTTATTCTTTCTTGGTAGTCATTCACATTTTATTGTTGTGAATTGTCAAAGCATAAACATTTAGAAGACTTGTAAAGACATTATGGACAGTCCCAGAGGACTGCACTCAGTGCATAGAGCTATTGCTGACTAGAATGGGAGTTTTGTTTAACACCTTTTGCCAAATGTGCAATCTTAGTGAGCTACACAGACAGACCAATAAGAATAATCTAGTAATACCACGGGGAGACATAGTAGAGGCAGGATAAGAATTTACAAGAAGATCAAAGACGATTTAGGAAAAATCGAATGAGGAACACTAGGAAAAAATAGGTACACTATATTAAAATTAAAACTTACCGGGCCAGCAAAGGAGCCCTCGCCTGACCGATCCTGGCCTTCTACAGCAGCAGCAGCCGATACCTCCTCCTCGTCCCCTGGGGGGAGCTGATGTACAACATGAAAGAAAGAAAGACCCGAAAACATGGATGATTGTTGTCAACCAAATCAAACATTTCAAAAGAACAATAACAAAATTGGCAGAGATTGAGAGAGGATACAGAAAGCATGTCCAGAACCATAGCAATGAATGAAAAACAAGATGGCCGCGCCCATTCACGACCGCGTGGGTAAGTTCACGCGACATTTCCCCCGCGATCACACGCGAACTTGTACTAGCGAGCCGCACACTTTGCAATATTACACATAGCGCCCGGAAACGGAAATACGTCATGCAAACAAGATGGCCGCGCCCATGTACGACCTCTAAGGTAAGTTTGCGTTGTTGCGCTACGAGCGGCTAGCGAAAACGCAAAAAACCACACAAACTAACATGCCGCAAAAAAACAAATTGCATATTTGTACGAATTTGCGGCTTCCGAATCTCGCGCAAATTTGCGCCCCATGAATCCCGCGAATTTGCAGAAAAACGATTTTTGCAAAACTGAAAGCACTCAGCAGGTGCAAAAGTTCAAGCTCATCATTAGTAACCATTCCCTGTAGTGCTTCCTGAGGGGCCCCTCCAGAGTTCAGTTGCCTACTTGCAACTATTCTATGACCCTGCTCTGACCCTCACAGCAGGCTCAGAGAATAGCTACAAGTATGCCACAAAGGTCCTGTTAAAAAAACTTACACTGCAACAGAAAGCAATTACAGATAAGGAAGCAGGTGCCAGACTGGAAGTTCAAATTCAGTGACACATTAATCAACCCATAATTCATTCATGTCAGTTGAAGCAGGGCAGGTGTGCTAACGAATTTTGCAAAACTGAAAGCACTTAGCAGGTGCAAAAGTTCAAGCTCATCATTAATCAGGGAGCACTTACAGCTAAGGAAGCAAGTGCCAGCTCAAATTCAGTGACACATTAATCAGCCCCAAATTAATTCATGTCAGTTGAGGCAGGGCAGGTGTGCTTTTCCCTCCATAATTTACAGTGATGAACCAGAGGGTGGCAGTGATGTACCAGAGGGTGGCATGGGTGATCCAGAGGGTGGCAGTGGTGAAACAGAGGGTCCTGTGATGAACCAGACGTAGAAACAACATGGTCGCGACCGTTGCGACCCGACAAGTAAGTTCGCGTTTGCGAACTGGTAAAAAACCCTCGCGAACTGGCAGAAACCCTTGCGAACACAAAAAAAAGAAAAAAATCAGCAAATTCACGAAAGTTCGCGGATTTTGCGGATTGTGAATTCGTGAATACGCAAATTCGCGAATCGCAAATTCACAAAATTCGCCCATGCGTAATATATATATATATGTAATTGCAATTAAATTGCTGAGAAATCAATGTAAAGCATATGGCTAAATGGGGAAATAAGCATGCCCACATGGGCTTTATTCTTAATCCGAGAACATTGTCTTAGTTAAGCCTTTGTTTTGTTTTCTTCATTTTGGCACGTTTGAAGCACACAGCGCCAGCCACTGATATGTGTTGACAACCGCATTAAGAACAGTAGCCGATTGCTTGAAATACGAGTTGTGTCTCTAAAGCTCAGCGATATATAGCGTTTGACACATAACATTGCACTGAACAAATCCTTTATACTAAATTATATAAGTTAGTCGTGTGTAAATAAAGGTGATTTGCATTGTATAATGTTACAATAGAAAAACATTCCCCAACACCGCTTTGTTTACCTAAATCGCGGAAGTCTTTTGCTTATGCTAATTTATCACATGACTCTTTATTAATCCAATGAAATTCACACAACTTGACTCGTGAGCAAGGGAAACCTTCTCGAAACGCGTCGAGTTAATTTCTGTTATCAACCTAGTAAAATAAACCCTTGGATGCAAATTTTGGGCTCGTGTTTTTCATGCAAACCTGGAGCAAGGAATTTGTGTGGAGCAGCGATTTGATTAAAGGGCTCGCCACCCAGCACGAGCCTCCGTCGTAAAGAGGTCGAGTCAAGGCGGCGTTCAGCGCTTGCGGAACCAAAATGAATTACTATTGAGGTACGACTCAACCCACGGGGTGGAATTGTGACGAGATTGATCGTTTTAAAAGACCAATTACTCAAGAAAGAGAAGCGGATCATGAATTCTGTGCTCTGAGTGTAACGTGGAATGTAAACAGTAGCAGCTTTTCTCGTAAAAACATTTGTTATTAACTCCGGAGACGGAAACGTTTGCGGCTGAGTTAAAAAGCCGCGCACATGGCATCCTGAAACGCGGTTCATGCGAAAACGCATGAAACCTGGTAACTATCATGGCAACAGCTAGAAGAGATAAACGGGCACAGGTGGCGGATGAGATGTTTGAGCAATGCCACATAATAAAAAACACCGTAACTACAACAGGGGAAGTTACGAGTACAAAATCAACAAAGAGAGTACTTTGGGACAGGTTTGGAGAGCGCTGAAAGGCGAGCAGAACAAATGGTGGGAAAACACCAGATTACAAAAATACATAGATGTGTCTAGGATTTCAAGAGGATTGAGAATATTTGTTACTCCGACTTTCCAAAATCCAGACCCAGAACTAATAACTGAATGGGCAGAAAACAATCATCAGTTCTCATTAAATATGCTACGCATGCTGGTCAAATACGCTGCAAAAGACGGAGAAAAGTTTTGTGCTGAAATTGATGAATGCACTGAGGAATTCAAAAAGATTTGCAGTGAGGAAGAATTTAAGAATGAGATGGATACAAGGTCAATCTAAGTAAGATAGAGGATGACATAAAAGAAAAGGAAACAAAGAAAATTTCAAAGAGATCTAATTGATTACCAAAGAGGACAGATACTAACATTCGCAAAGAAGTATGACAATTTGAGAGCTGCTATGCAACAAACAACTGGAAATACATTACCATCTGATAATTTGAGCACTGTACAAAACCAACCTGAGGAGGATGGACAATCTAATGCAACAAGTGGCAGTGATGTTTCTGTCGATACCCATTTCTCAGGTGTAAAAAACAATGTTTTAACAGAGTTCAGCATGGTAATGAAAGACAAACAGGGAAACAACAGACAAAACTATCAACGACGCGGAAGAGGCAACAGAGGAGGCAAAAACAAAAATACCTCAACTCTAGGAGGACTAGGAAGCCCGGTGGGGACGCGTACAAGGGGCCAGTTGAAGCCGAAATAATGGATAGAAAAACAGTCATTAACTTGTCATCGAGAGAACTGACTACACAAGAGGTAGATTTACTTTCTATGGGTTTGACTTTTTGCCCTTCTAACTCTTTTAATTATACACTAAGTTAGATTGATTTGTTTTTATTCACCAGAAAATTAAGACTAAAAAAATGGTATGCTACGAAAGTGTCTGATAAATCAGCGATAGTAAATATGAAACCCAGCCATCTGAGCATAGCAGAGGTAGAACTCGCACATTGTTTAAATGTTTTAGCTGATGAAGTTGAGTCCAATAGTGACCCTTTTGAAAGTCTCAAAGCCGAAGGAATACCATTGGGCTTAAGTGTAAAAAGTGGGTTCAAACCAAAATCGGTGTTCTTGCCACGATAAAAAATGATGTTGTGGACGTGTTTGAAAAGAGCATGTGTCTAGAGTTGCAACATATAGCCAATGACAAAAAACATAAAGGTTGGAAAAATATTATGCAGACACAAAAGAAAGCATTAGATAGCCTCAAGAATGACCCTCAAATAGTCATTAAAAAATCGGACAAGGGGGGGAATGTGGTGGTGCAATCAAGGTCAGATTATATAGCAGAGGGCCTGAGACAACTGTCAGATACCACCGCTTACTGCAGAAGTAACAGAATGGAGTACGAGAACTCAGTGAAAGCATATAACATTCAACTTTCACAATGGAAGCTAACTGAAGTGATTGAAGAAGAGGAATTAAAAATTTTAGAATGTAAGTTCCCCGAACTACCTGCAATGTATCTTCTACCAAAGATACATAAGAGCAGTATAAATCCCCCGGGTAGGCCGATAATTTCCTCTAATGGAAGTTGTCTTGAGAACACTGCAAAATATGTAGACCATTTTTTGCAGAATGCAGTACAGAATCTGCCATCTTACGTAAGAGACTCTGGCGATTTTTTGAGGCAAATTAAAACTATTGAATGGAAAGAGAGCTACTCACTCCTGTCATTAGACGTAGTAAGCCTTTACACGAGCATCCCCCACCAACAAGGCCTAGATGCTTGTAGACATTTTCTGGCTAGGAGATCAGTGTCATACTTGCATCACACACAAATGCTCATACAAATGATGCACGCATGCCTTACCCAAACATATTTCCTGTTTGATAATAAGGTTTTCAAGCAAACTCTCGGTACTTCCATGGAGACTTGCTTTGCTCCTTGCTTTGCGGGTCTCTTCTTGGGGTACTGGGAGGAAGAAATCACGTATCGATCATCTATGTATAAAAAGCACGCATTCAAGTGGATGCGGTACATAGATGATATTTTCGTGATTTGGGAGGGCACTGAGGAAGAAGCTTTTGATTTTGTGCACATACTGAATGAAAACATGTTCAATTTAAAATTTACGAGCCACTGGTCAAAGGATTCATTGGAATTTTCAGATCTGAAACTGCTGGTCAATGACAATAAGTTGGAGAGTGAACTGTTTAGAAAAGCAACATCAGGAAACAATCTGTTGCACGCACGCGGTTGCCATCCGAATTCCCTTATTCATAGCATCCCAGTAGGGGAATTACTACGAGCTAAGCGCAACTGTAGCACTAGCAGCGCTTATTCCGTAGAAGAGAAGGTAATGTGCAGTAGATTTGCAGCTATAGTGTACCTGCACAAAACGATTGTAAATGCCCAAAAGGTAGTGGCGGGAAGAAGTAGAGAATCACTACTTGTAAAGCAACCTGAGAAAATAGAGCTAGAAGCCAAACCACGGTTCAAATCCGTCCCGGTCGCGGAATTTGCGGATTTTTGGCAAATTCCCGATCCGCGAATTCTCACGAGTTTGCCGAAAATTCGCAAATTCGCACGCAGCGGATTTTTTCGCTTGGTGATACAATATTGCAGCGCGCGGCATTCTCTTACCGTCATTCAGCGTTTGAAGAGTTGTTTTTCTCCATGTTTGTGTGTGCTGTGCCATTTTGGATCTCGCTGCGGGATCCTGCAGGAGTTTGTGGACCGCGATTACATCATCGCGGCTTGCCACCTTGCACAGCGAGAGTTTGTCAACGTGAGTACCTAATAAAGACCCGTGATCACGCATCGCAGGAGTAAACAATTGCGAACACGTAGATGCGGCGAGCAGCAACAATCTCGCGTTTGCGAAATTGCAAAATTTGCAATTCTGCACAAGAAATCCACCAGCAGGCAGCATAAACCTTCAGAAAAATATGATTTATCAGAATAACTCCTCAGGTTGACATTTGCCTGCACTTTTTTTGCAAGGAGTCCATTTTGGGGGGGGGGTGGGAGGAGGGAAGTGCCCCACAGTCTCCAACTTCCTCTTCCTGTCCAGCAGGCTCCTCCCAGTGCTTTGTTCATGTCCTGGTCACTTTGATTTGTATCTTGACCTGGAAGGACTACTTTTTGTGGATGCTGCTGAATATTTGGAATTGAGGCCTTTTTGACTTTTTTTGGATCACTTTTGGATTAGAAATTTCACTAGTAAGTTTGTTTGGGGCATTACAGTTGCTGCAACTACAATTTTGGAACTTTTTCAGAACATTAAATAAAATATATTGTGGGTAGCCACAGTATCCAGTAGGACCAGGGTTAGTTATGGGTGCATGATACAACTGTTTTGTTGTATTTCAACATGATTTAGGGCATGGATGGCATTGGATTGTGGTGATTTTTGTGTCTTTTTGATTTTTTGGCTGTTGTTGGGGCCTTTTGCCCAGGGGTACTCAGTGGTGCATGGACTGAGTCGTTCTGTGGGGTCTCTTTAATATAAACATCATGGAGGGCATGGATGGCATTGGATTGTGGTGATTTTTGCGTGTTTTTTGATTTTTGGGGGTGGTGTTGGGGCCTGTCCATGTGGGTGGGGGCCTTTTTGAGGCCTGGCCCAGGCAGGGCCTGGCCATGTGGGTGGGGGTCAAGGGGCCATTTTGAAGCCAGGCAGTGTGCTTTGTGCCATAGGCCTGCATTCAATGTGCCTTGCTTTCATCCATTATGCCCAGGGTTACTCAGTGGTGCATGGGCCTAGTCTTTCTGTGGGGTGTCTTGAATTTGAACATGATTGAGGGCATGGGATTGTGGTGATTTTTGTGTGTTTTTCGATTTTTTGGGGTGTTGATGGGGCATGGCCATGTGGGTGGGGGCCATTTTGAGGACTGGTACAGGCAGGGCCTGGCCATGTGGTGGGTGTCTAGGGGCCATTTTGAAGCCAGGCAGTGTGCTTTTTTGTGTCATAGGCCTGCACCCAGTCTGCCATGCTTTCATCCATTATGCCCAGGGGTACTCTGTCAGTGGTGCATTTTATTGGTCTTTCCATTTTGGGGGGTAGGTATAATAAAAATGCTTACTTGCAAACTAATAATTGAAGCGCTACATATTCAACATTTATTTAACTGATGTTCCTCTGGCTTTGTTTGCTTTTAGGTGCAGAAAGATGAATCATCAGCCTCATCGTTCCTCATCAGTGCCAGGAACAAGTCCTGCTGCGGTGTGTGCAGCACAACGTCACGTGTGGCCACAGACAACTCTGCAACTTGTGCAACTGCGGCCTGCTGTTCTGACATCTGAAGAAGATGGCCCCAAAAAAAGTTGCCCGTACCTCCTCTAGTAGGAAAGTTGCCCGTAAGGAGCAGAAGAAGCAAGTGGCGCCCAATTACCAAGGAGACTGGTGTGCCGACCGCCGAATTTTTTGGGGAAAAAAAGTACGCCTGCAGCAGCAGCAGGGTCTGCTGGGGAATAGGATGGGAGCAGCAACTCCGCTCCATTGGGCTCAGTGCCACCACCACCACGCCAACTTAGGTCCAAGCCCTTGAGTGCTGCAGAAGCAGCCAGTATAGTTTTTCAATCACCATCGACCAGTGATGTTGGCTCATCGCAAGAAAGTAGCAGCATCCCTCAATCAACACAGGTTGTTGTAACTCATCTGACGAGTGTTCAACACAACCACAGCCGCAACAACAACCACATGTGCAAGTACAAGCCCAAGTACATGTGGAAGGAGAGGCAGTGCAAGGAGATGCACAAGCAGAGGTGCATGTAGCGGCAAAAGTGCCCACAATAGTTGTTCCTCCCGAAGTAGGGGCACATCAGGAAATCGGCATTCAAGCCGAGGTATCATTTGAGGAAGCCCATCCTCCTGATCATTCATTGTCTTCCAGATTCCTAGCAAGGAAAAGATCAAGGATGGTGTCTACATCTTCTTCAAGCCTCCTTTCTTCTGATGATATGGATAAAAATTGGGAACCACCACTGCTGTCTGAGAGTGAGGCACACCATGATCTGACAAAGGTAGCTAAGCGTAAAAGGAAGGTCCCCGAAAGTCTCATAGTTATGGAGTGTGATGATGACGCTGAACAAGAAGTGGCGTATACTCCTGCTAATGAAGACTTTCACGACGACGACGCAGTCATCATAGACGTCACTCCAGCCTCAGCGGGCATGCAGCAAAAAGACATTTTTACCCTATCCCGAAATGCTGCTGAGCCTGATGTTGGCGACGTGGCAATGGGACCACCACCAATGCAGTTAACTAGTACACCACCACCTACTGCTTCCATATTTTCTCGCCAGAAGGGACCTCCATCCACCTTGACCTCCATTTCCTCAATTAGTGGTGCTGTAAGTGCACAACGTAGTAAATTTCGGCAACACACATCCTCCACTTCATCTGGCATTAGCATTCCCAGTATTGCCTCCTCCGCCCCCCACAGACATTTGAAGTCCGCAGTTTGGGACTTCTTTAGTGTTAGCCCAACAAGGGAAAACATAGCCATTTGTACCATTTGTAAGGTTCGAGTTAGTCGTGGTAAGCTTGGTACCAACTATGGTACCGGAGGCCAGAGAGGTCATCTTGAGAGACAGCACACTGTCAAATGGCATGCGCACCTAAGGGAGATCAAGGTAGCCAGAATTGCAAGTCAACAAATTGTATCCGTTGATGTTTCATCTGATGATGACGAGGAGGAAGAAGCGTCAAACATTTCTTCAGTTACACCCAGTACCCCTGTCAGCAGCACACCCCCGGCAAGATACATGAGCCACACTAAGAGTGTGGGAGAGAGTAAGACACCAATGCGAAAAAGTTCATCATCACTGAGCGTAACTGGGTCGAAGAAGTCATCATCATCCCGTAAAATGGTCAAGCCCACCATTAGAAGCATGTTGTTTTCAGATGCGCCATATGAACGCAACCACCCAACGGCGTGTCTGTATAACACTAAGCTGGCTAAAATGCTAGCGCTGGACCTTCTCCCTTTTTCTTTTGTTGAAGGGGTGGGTTTTCTTTAATTAGTGGCAACGCTCTGCCCTAAATGGAAGGTTCCTAGCCTGTTCTATTTTGCCAGAGTTGCGGTTCCAGCACTACATGAAGATGTGCTGGAGGTGATAGGGGCAGCTTTGCAGAAGAGTGCTGTTCACACTATACATCTGACAAAGACATGTGGACCAGTTGCCAAACCCTTGATTACATGTGCATCACTGCACACTGGGTCTCTTTTTCAGGGGTTAAAGCAAAGGTAAACGCAGGTGTTGACATGGACAAAGTTTATAAAGCTGCTCGGAAACATGCAACACTAGCCATGTTTGCCATGGAGAAAAATCATACAGGAGAAAACATTTTGCATGAGTTTAACACAAAGGTCTTTCAATGGCTGTCCCCAAGAAAATGCATGATTGGTTATGTTTCCATGGATAATGGCACCAATGTAGTTAAGGCCATGGATAAGGGTAACTATTTCAGAGTGCCGTGTTTTATGCACTGTATAAACCTGGTTGTTAAAAAATTCTTGAGTGAAGAAAGTCCAGTGTACGATTTACTGACCACCTGCCGAAGAATGTGCACACATTTAAACCATTCTTTTAAGGCCCACAAGCAGCTGAGGTGCCTGCAACATGACCATAAAGTGCCAGTGAAAGCACTCATCCAGGAGGTGGTAACACGTTGGAACTCAACCTTCTACATGCTTGAGTGTCTGTATGAGCAGTATGCGGTAGTCGATCAGTATTTCTTTAAACTGGGTACACCTATGATAGACCTGAGAATACAGGTGGAGCAATGGAAGCTAGTTTAATTTCAAAATGTATTTTATTGAAAGTTCCAGCAGGCAAAAGCAAAGACATTGCGGCACACTGAAAAGGCAAGAGGCATATATAGTGGGCGGGACAGACAAGCATGTCTTCCCTAATATTAATTGATAAATGAAAATAGATATGCCTAACTGTCAATGAGACATCCTGGAAGTAAATGACTTGTGATGTGAAAAAAAGCATAAGCACGACAACAACAACCAACAACCCCCTCCCAACCCCCTCCAAGCCCCCCACCCCCGCCCTGACCAGTGTGCCTTGTAGTGCCGGTAGGGCCAGTAGCAGGTCCGCATAGCGTAGAACCTCCATTTGGGAATTCATTGAGTGTCCCTAGTAGCAGCAGTGAGTCTCAAAATCTTAAGGTATTTGGGGCATGTGATTTCATTAAATTCCCTGGACAGAGGGTCAGTAATGGAAGCCACATTTTCTGAAAGGTATCAGTGGCTCCGGTGAGTGTTGCCTGTATGCGTTCCATCCCAAGTGTAAACCAAAGTTTGTGAAGCCACCCCGTGTGTGTAGGGCTGGTTGTGGAACCCCATAGAGACAGTATATGTCTGCCCCTCAGTGATTTCATGGGGAAGATTAGAGCATTGGGGTGGCCCAACAGAGCGTATGCAGGGAATCTCGGGATTTCAGTTTTAAAGGTGGAATCAATATCGTCTAGGACCATCTTCCAGTAATCTCTGAGCATCGAACAATCCCAAAGGAGGTGGGTTAGAGTGCCCGTTTCCCCACAACCCCTCCAGCAAAGCTCACTACGCGCCGGGTTCCCTTTGTGTAGGCGAGCTGGGGTAAGGTGCCAGTATATAACTAATTTCACTGCAGCCTCCCTCGCTTTTGTGTTGCGTGTCGTGTGCGTAGCCCTATAATAAATGTAACCCCATTCTTTATATGACAAGGCTCTTCCCAATTCCGCCTCCCAACGTTTCTGACCTGCTGTTTTCTCCGAAGGGTGAGGTGGTGTAAGCATCTTATAGAGTTCCGAGATAAGGTGTCTGTCCGAATCTGTAGTAAGCAGCCATTTTTCAAAAGTGGACATGGGGCGACCCACCATCTCTGCGGTGCCCGGGGCATTGAGCCAGTGTCTTAATTGAAAGTATTGGAATAGGTGAGGGTTCTGAATGTCATATCCCTGCTGAATGTCTGTAAGGGGAAGAAAGCCTCGTGGATCAAATAGGTTGCCCGCTGCACGGCACGCCGTACCGCGCCATTGTAGGAAGGCGCCTGGGCCATTGCCCGGAGGAAAATCCGGGTTGTCCAAGATGGGGGTGAAGGGGGAGGGAAAGGTTGTAAACCCGTGACTGATCGCCACCCTATCCCATACCTGTAAGGTCGTGCGTGTGATAGGAGACTGCAACATGTATCGCGGCCGGTGCTGCCGGGCGAGGAAAGGAATCCTCCAAAGCGGCATCTGAGCCATAGCTCTATCTTGGAAGAGCCATCTTTTGTCCGACTCAGGTCTGTACCACTCTACGAGGTAGCAGAGTTGAGACGCCTGAAAGTAGCGCATCAGGTTGGGGATGCCTAGGCCTCCTTCATCCATGCTCCTGTAGGCCAGTTGTTTGTGGACACGTGCCCGTTTACCCTCCCAAATAAGGTTAAGCAGGGTGTTCTGTAAGTCCTTCAGAGTGCCAGCGGGGGGTGTAACCGGGATGGTCTGAAAGAGATATAAGATACGAGGTAGTATAGACATTTTCACCGCCACTACTCTGCCTAGCAGGGATAGGGGCTGCTTAGACCATCGTGCCAGATTCGTCCGGATCTGGGTGGTGAGTATCTTATAATTGGTCGACACCGTTAAGTCCGTAGAAGAGGTGAGGTTAATGCCCAAGTACGGTACCTGGGTCGCTAGCTGGAGACCACGCCCGTGCCCAATGGCCTGGGCCTTCGGGCACGCATTTTTGCCCAGCGGCAGTATCAGGGGCTTGTCTATATTAATTCGGAACCCCGAAACCGATCCGAAGGAGGTGAGTTCCTCCATAAAGGCCGGTATGGAGTTGTTAGGTTGGTCCAGGGCAACTATAACATCATCTGCATATAAACTGATGGTGTGAGGTTCATGACCGAAGTTAATGCCTGTAATTCTTGGGTTGTCACGGACCTTCTGTGCTAACGGTTCGATATACATGGCAAACTGAAGGGGGGGAAAGGGGACAACCCTGTCTGGTGCCACGTTGAATTTCAAACGGATCCGAGGGCAGGCTTCCCAGGCGGACCCTAGCTTGCGGATGATGGTAGCAGCTTGCTATACGAGCACAAAAGCGGTCACCGAGGCCAAAGCGTCGCAAGACTTGCTGCAGGTAGGTCCAATTCACGCGATCGAGCACCTTCTCCACGTCTACTGCCAGTAGTGCGGAGTCCGAGGCCTGGAAATGAGACTTGTCGATGAGGTGAAGCACCCTTTTGGTGTTATCGCTGCATTGCCGGTTAGGTACAAAGCCTGACTGGTCGGGTTCTAAAATTCATGGAAGGCAGGGGCCAAGGCGCGCTGTGAGAATGCCCGTAAAAAGCTTGAAGTCAAGATTCAATAATGAGATAGGACGAAAAGCTGAGCAGTGTATGGGTTTCTTACCGGGCTTTGGAAGCACCACTACCTCCGCCGCCAACATGTCCGGAGGAATGGCACCCAAGCCTTCGAAAGAGTTAAAGAGGCGGGTGAGCACTGGTGCCAACTGGTCTCCAAAAATTTTATAAAAACCCGCCGAAAATCCATCAGGCCCCGGGGATTTGGGCGGGCGTAACCGGGAAATAGCTGCCAGGACTTCATCTTGACGGATAGGGGCTTCTAGGGCTTCCGCGTTAGCATTGGAGATTTCAGTGAGGCGTGTCGTAGCCAAGTAGGCCTCAATGTCCCCCGAGGGGGCCTCTTCCTCCCCATACAACGTGGCGTAATAGGAACGGAATGCCTCCGCTATCTGGGTCTCGTCAGCCAGTACCGCCCCATCGGCGCCTGTGAGGCCGTTGATTTTCATTCATTGGGCTTTGGCCTTCAGAGCGCTGGCATGTAGCTGACCTGTTCTGTTTCCTCCGACATAATAAGTATGTCAAAGACGGAGAGCCGCGGACTCCGCCCTGTCTGTATCAAGGCTGGCTAGCTGAGCTCTTGCCGCCGTTAGCTGCTTCCAAACGCGTGGGGCGCAAGTGCGGCTATGGACTCGCTCCAGCTCCGTTACGCGGGCTGTAAGATCGTCCCTTTTACTCTTGCGGTCTTTGGCTTCAGCTGCTGCTATGGCTATAAGTTCGCCTCTGATGACCGACTTCAGGGCGCCCCATAGAGCTGTAATAGATATTCCGGGTGTGTCGTTGGTAGCCAGGTAGTCTGTTATGCGTTCACTAAGTCATTTAGTGACATCCGGTCTCTGCAATAAGGTTTCACGCAGGCGTCATGGGCCCCTGGGCCGGCGGGCCACGCGAAGCGTAGGAGACAATTCCACTGCATCATGGTCAGAGATGGCCGCTGGCACTATGGTGACCTCCTCAAGGTTATCAAGTAAAGTGAAAGAGCCTATGAAGTGATCGAGTCTGGCATATGTGTGGTGCACGTGCGAGTAGAACGTGAATTGCGATGTGTTCGGGTGTTTGGCCCTCCAAAAATCTACCAAGCCCCTATCCTTGAGCCATTCACGACCATTGGACGAGAGGGCACCGGTCCCGCCATAGCGGTGCCCAGATCTGTCAGCCTGCGCATCCATGACAATATTGAAGTCTCCATCCAAAAGTAAGGATTCATGTGGGGTCTGAAGCGCTTCTGAAATCGCGCCCTTTAAAAAGGCCTCCTGTCCTGTGTTTGGGCATAAAGAGAGCCTATCGTAAAGTGTGTGTCACCCAGCTGAAACGTATGTACCAAGAGGCGACCTTTTATCTCTCCCACCCTATTCTCTACCTTTCCCTGGAAGTTCCTTGATATTAAAATTGCAACCCCAGCAGTTTTTGTTGGGAGAGAGGAAAATAGCTGGTGTGGGAAGGCGCAGGAGCGCATTCTATGCCAGTCTTTCTGCAATAGGTGTGTCTCCTGTTGCAAACAGATATCTGCTCTTGAATGTTCTAAATAAGAAATAATGGCTCGACGCTTAATGGGATTATTCAGCCCTTTCACGTTGAGGGTCAGTATCTTAAGGGTCAAATCAGGCATGGCGCTGCAGGGTATATTGCAGCTCTGAGTAGGTGACCCACAGGGCCCACCGCAATCGCACAGCAAGTTGCCAGGTTCAACCCCCCCGCAACCCCACAGACCCAGCAGCATACCCTTTGTCCAACCTGGTGACTGATCCCTGAATCGGCACAGCATAGACAAATTCCCCTTATTGATGAGATAATCGGACTGTCCCCACCCCGGAGCCCCCCTAGCCCAACAAGCCCCCCCCAAAAAACCCAAAACCACCATTGGCTGCATCTTTGCATATGGAAACGAAGATCAGAGCGAGCAGAAGTCCTACCACCCACTCCCCCCCTCAAACTCCCCCCTCCCGACCCCAACTCCCCAGAATTACATAGTCCCAGTCCTGTTAGTCCACACAGGACCGTGGTAAAGAGTATTGGAGGGGTCATCTCCGACGGCAGCTCCTCCGGTCCCCCCGCCCAAACGACCTACCGCACGGGCATAGTAAGTGCAATATTGAGTCTCTCTTGTAGAAGCGTTCAGCATTCTGGAGACTAAGTTTCTTTGGCCACCTCCGCCAGCGCAGTCTCGCGTTCTCGGGAGATGACTGAGGCGTCTGGTTTAAGTCGGTGTGTCGGTGATCGTTTGTAATGCACAGTCTGCCAGCCCCCCCTGGGCGTTCCTTGGGAGCTTCTGAACACCGGGTCAGTGTCTACCTGGTCAAGGCCCAAGAGTGCACAGGTGTCTTTGAGTGAGCGCAATTGATGCAGCCGGCCATTCCATTTAAATATGATCTGAAATGGGTGGCCCCATGAGTAAGGGATCTCCTTCTGCTTGAGGAAGTCCGTCACAGGATTGAATTCTTTCCTTTTTTGGAGAGTAATAGCCGAAAGGTCTTGGTATAGAGTGATGTGGTGGCCCTGAAATTGAAGGGGCTGGGCCCTCCGAGCCTCTCTGAGGATCCTCTCTTTGAGGGGGAAATCCGGGAGGAACGCTAAAATATCCGGCGGTGGGGCCGGGGCACGACGGGGCAGTCCAACCTTATGGGCCCTGTCACTCCTGAAGAGGGACTGAAGGTAGCCCGTGACATCAGCACCCTCTTCCTTTTGAGGGACCCCCGGACCCGTATATTATTGCGGCAGAAACGGTTCTCAAGGTCCTCCGCGTGGGCCTGTAGGTCTAGCTGCTGGTCAGTGAGGCGCAGGACTTCCTGTCGAAGCTGCTCAATTTCACTGCTCCTGGTCTGGTCCGCCTCCTCGATAGAAACCACGCTTTCCCCTAGGTTCTCCACATCACGACGGAGCTCCCGGACCTCCCCGGCTACCTCCTGCTTCAGGGATCGGAAGTCCTCCCTAAGCGAATTGAATAGGGTTTCCAGAAAAGACCTGGTGATAGGTATCTGGTCGACCGTTGGGACTGGGGGTTGTTTAGCGGTTCCCGGGGAGGGAGGGTCTTTGCTAACCTTGGGTTGCGATTTGGCCAACATTTCGGGGAGCGTTTGTGATCCCCTCTTCCCCCTCTGTGCCATTTTGTGGGCTGTCCCTGCAGAGCCGGGCACCAGGTCGCCTGAAATCCTGGGGGGGGGGGGCACCCTAAGTACCTCGGTGTATTTTCGGTGAGGTCGTAGTATAGGTGCAGGGTACCTCACCCCCCTCGCTACGTTCGGGCAGGTCGCAGGTCTCTACCACTGCCCACAGGCCCACGAGGGATGCGGCACAGTCAATGCTTCTTTGGGTGCCCCCGGGTATCAGCCAAGCGTGGTGTAGCGAGGTCGCAGGCCGTGGCCCCCTGTAACCCACACAGTGCTCCAGAGCAAAGTCCTGGTGGTCTCCCAGGCTCAAAGGGCCACCCTGCAGAGGGTCTTACTGCATCCCCACACCGGGGGCTCGATAATGCCCCCTGAGCCAACCAGAGTCACCACCTCTGCCCAAGTCCTCCTCACCTCTGACCGCTGGGAGCCCGGAGCGGTCTCTTGGAGCAGGCCTGGGCCATCAGCACAGCTACAATCTCTACTCCAGGCGGGGCTCGGCGTGGGCAGGTCACAGGGCCGTCCCGGAGCTCAGCAGCCCCGAATGCGCCACCCTGCGCAGTCCTCACCAGCGAAAATGCTCTGCCGGCGTCTGCTCTCACTGCAGGCACTCTCCAAGTCCGCTGGGCGCCCAGAGCATTCAGCCCCCACGCTGCTGAGATCCGGCTCGTAGGCCTCAAGCCGGGGCCTCGATTTTGTAAGCTCCCGCCGGGGCCCCCTCAAACCTCGACTGGAGTGCCCAGGCAGCGCAAGGTCTTCGCGGGAGTCACGGGACGGGAGCCCCAGCGGGGGGCCGGTTTCCGACCTCTTCTCTCGGGGCAGTCGGCAGTCCGGTGAGCTCCGCCGTCTCTCTTGGCGGGCTCTAGCCCGGCAGCGCGGCGCCATTATCGGCAGTGGTGTAGCGTCACACGGCAGTTAACGCTGTGCCAGAAGACCAGGCCGATGGCGCTGTCTCCGGGCCCCTTGTGTCGTCGGGTGCCCCTTCCGATGTTTGGGGCTATTTTGGGGGAGAGACCTGGGCTTGTAACGCGGCAAACTGCGGGATCGGGCAGGGAGACTCGGAGTCTGCGTCCGATCACGCCACCATCCTGGACACGCCCCCATGGAAGCTAGTTTAAAGCCTGACAGACATGCTTCTTCCTTTTGAGGTCTTCACGCGTGCAGTCAGCTGGGAGGACTGTAATTTGGGAAAAGCTATCCCATTGTTGCGCATGCTAGAGCACCAACTGAAGGCGGTGTCTTCTACGTTTCAAAAAGATGGAAAGCAAGAAGCATTTGAGTTGGCGGAGAAGTTATTACAGCGCCTACTTTGCGATGAACGTCTTGAAAAGATCCACAAAGAACAGCATTACATTTCTGCTACTATTCTAGATCCACGGTACAAAAAGGCAGTGGCAGGCAGAGTATTCTTTCCTTTTGATGACGCAGATGTTAGAAAGTACAAACATTGGCTAGCTGTGTCAGCCAGTCGGTTTGAAAGAGAACGGCAGGAAATTGAAAGAAAAGGCAGTACATCAGCATCAGCAGGCAATCTGGAGTAAAAAAAAATTCACTTCTGCATCTGTGGCTGTGGCAGAAGTGAGTGATTTTCCCTCTCAGCCGTTAACGACACCAGCAACCGTATCATCTGCACCAGACACAACAGTAACATTGTGTGAAGAAGAGGATTGGCTTGGGTTTGCTTCTCAAAAGGTCCCAGAAAAAAGTAAGCAAAGTGGAGTAACCCTGGAGAACCTTGAGTCGATGGTACAGGACTATCTGAATGACTCAACAGAGGTCTATGTTCATCATGACCCATTGGCGTATTGGCATGGGAAAAGAGATGTGTGGCCAGAGATCACCAACCTGGTTATAAATTACTTGTCTTGACCACTGGCAAGAGTGTCTTCTGAACGTGTTTTCAGTGCTGCTGGTGGCATTGTAACTTCCAAAAGGACCCGCCTCTCACCCAAAAATATGGAGAGGTTAACAATGATCAAGATGCATCAGCACCTCATACCACCAGATTACAGAATACGAGAATGCACGCAGGAAGAAGACGAGGAGGACACCAACTTAGATGAGGGAAGTTCTTCTCTGTTAACTGACCTACTCCCGTCTGAATTCGCAGAGTTTGAGGATGAGCTCTTCTTCCCTAACACCAAACCCTGAAAATGAGTCAATGAATCACTAACTTTCTTTTTCGTCCTTATTCACTTTTATTCCTGTGTGTCTGTCTTTCTTTGTTTTGCAAAATCTATATAAAGAAAAACTTTATTCACCTAATCACAAAAACAAGCCCATCAGCAGAACTGTCTTCACTTATTTGCTTATTGATTTGAAGGTGCTGCAGTCTGCATTCCTCAGGTTCACAAGTTCACAAGAACATGCTCCTCTATCCTCCTCCTCCAGACTCCTATTTCCCTTAAAGCAGATGGCTGGATTACGCCCAATGAAGAAAGACTCTGCACTTGTGGGGGTGGTCTTCTTCTTTGCAGGTGAGTTGACGGGTCTGGGGCATTGCTGTGAAGGTCTAATACCAGATAAAAGTGGTTTGGAGAAAATCTAGGCAGAAAAAGTTTTTGCGCTTTTGATCACTTGCCTGTCTTTGGGGTGCTGTTTGGGGGGCTTTTAGGTTGTTGGGGTGGGTTTTGGGGTCTTGGCGCACTGCTGGCACAGTCTAATGTTGATTGCATTTGTTTTTCAGGAAATCCATGGTGGGAAAGGGGAGTTAGGGCCTAGCTGCACAACGTATTTGGACTGAATTGAAGGTAGGCCCATTTTTGCTTTTTGCCTGTTCGGGGGTGTTCTGCTTTTTTGCGGGTGGCTACAGGGGTCTGGGGGCATAGCTCGAAAGGTCTAATATCGGAATCAATAGTTTTGGACCAAATCCATGGTGAAAAAGTGTTTGCGTTTTGGCTCACTTGCCTGTCTTTGGGGTGCTGTTTGGGGGGCTTCCAGGTTTTTGTGGGTGGGTTTTGGGGTCTGGGAGCACTGCTGACATAGTCTAATGTTGATTGCATTTGTTTTTCAGGAAATCCATGGTGGAAAAAGGGCCTAGCTGCACAGTGCATTTGGACAGAATTGAAGGTAGGCCCATTTTTGGAAAGGGGCGACCACTCGGTCCCCCCGAACTTATGGCAGAGTACTTCGATCCCCCCGGGAAGCCATTTTGGGCGGGAGGCGCGTCTCGGCTGGTATGCCCGAAGCGGCGTAGCCGGGGCGCGCTCGTTCCCGCCCTGGAGTGGGCTGGCCTAGACACTGACGCAGCTGGCCACGCCCTCGGGGCAGGCAGGGGCGGGTTTACGCCCGCCCTGAAGTCGGATAAAAAGGGACGCAAGACCGGAAGACATCCTCTTGTTCCTGTGCTCTGAAGCTGCACCTCCTCGCTGCACGTGAGCTCGAGACGGAACGAAGAGCCAATTTTGAGCGTTTTAATCTTTCTTTTTGTCTTCTAGATACTTGGTCGGAAAAGATGCCCAGAAAAGGCGCGAAGAGAATGACGACGGATCAGATGGTTCGGGTCCTCATGAAGGAGATGTCCGAACTGAGAAAGCAGGTGGCGAAGCGAGATGGGGAGGGGGGATCGGGGCGTCCATCGGCTGGAGCAACCCCTGGAGGGAGAGCCAAGAGGCCTAGAAGGGGACCAGCCGGGGGAGACGTCCCTGTTCCCTGTACCCCGCTCGAGGCGCCAACCCCGGTACCGGTGGAGGGGAATCCGATTCCCGTCGTGGTCACCCCGACATCCACTGAGGATATGCCCCCCGAGCTGGCGGCACAGCTAGCAGCGTGGTTGGGCGACAGTAGCGAGGGCGCCACGGCTGCCGAGGCACAAGCGCTGATGAAACAGTTGCGCGAGAAGCGAGATGCAGCCAAGGTGCCCGTGCCGGCGGCAGTGATAGACAAGCCGCAGGCCCCGGTTGCGACCACAGAAGCAACGTCCGGTGCAGGTAAGCGGCCATTGCCGATCGCAAGGGACGAGTCAGCACCCTCTCGTAGGGAAAAGTTGGGGCAACATGTTCCTTTGGCAATAAAGGAAAAGATTTGGGCAGGGGAATATGTGAACATTTTCTCCTTGCTTGTCGACCATTATGAGGTGGAGCATGTTAAAGGTCAGAAGGATCTGATGCATCCGAGTGTTTGGCGCGCAAAAATGGCCGCCTTTAAAGTAAATGAGAATATTGGCAATTGGGGCAATGCTTGGGGGATTTTTACGTCGATCTTAGGGGAACGTAGGCCTGAATTGCTTTCTGAGTTACCAATCTATCAGTCACGAATTATGGGGTACTCGACGTCTCACCAGGGTAACCACTGGTTCTGTTATGATAATCTCTTTAGGAAGGCGAAGGAGCATAACAAAAGTTTAACCTGGGACTGTTATGATTCTTTGACATGGGATAAAATGAAAGAGTCAGGAATGTTGAAAATGCCGTTGGTGGGGAGCAATGTTGGCGAGTCCTCCCGCCAATATGCGGGGACGCCCTTTCGGTCAGGTACGAGTACCGACGATTACTCGAGATCTGCCAGTAATGCAGGGAAAAAGGGTTTCTGCTTCAATTTCAACAAAGGTAAATGTACTAGGCCACAGGGATCGTGTAAATTCAAGCACGAATGTAGTGGTTGCGGTTCGTCCCATCCTGAGTCCTCGTGCAGAGCCAGAACGGGTGAGAATGGGGGTAGGGGAGGCGCCAAACAGGTCTAATATAGTCCGAGGGGCGCCTTTACCAACCCCGATTGATACCTTGGCGATGATTCCCTGGCTCAGTGAATACCCAGATCGTACTTCTGCTGGATTGCTGCGAAACGGTTTTTCATATGGTTTCCGCATTCCGGTGGGGGACTTTCAGGGTGTCGGGATATGCAAAAATCAACTTTCCGTCCTGCAGCATACGACTGTAGTACAGGAGAAGATCCGAAAAGAGGTTATCCGAGGTCGTGTCGCCGGCCCGTTTACTGCACCCCCGGTACAGAATTTTGTTTGTTCTCCTTTAGGGGTGGTCCCCAAGAAGGACCCGGGTGAGTTTCGATTGATTCATAATTTGTCAGCTCCACGTGGTCTTTCTGTAAACGATGCAATAGACCCAGAAGTGTGTTCGGTGCGGTACGCATCCTTCGATGAGGCCGTAGCCATTTTGAATCGCCTGGGGCCCGGGGCGCTGATGGCGAAGTCAGATATCGAATCAGCGTTCCGGTTGCTCCCGGTACACCCGGACGATCAGCGTCTCCTAGGATTTAATTTTCAGGGTTGTTTTTACATGGATAAGTGTATGCCGATGGGGTGCTCTATATCTTGTGCCTATTTCGAGAAATTCAGTCGTTTTCTGCAATGGGTCTTCACAAAGAAGACGGGTTTCCAACATGTAATGCATTACCTGGATGATTTTCTGTTCCTTGGGGCAGCCAGGGATCTTGAATGTGGCCGGGCCTTGGCCGAATTTTGTGTATTGATGAAACAGTTTGGTGTGCCATTGGCACCAGGTAAGACGGTGGGTCCTGCGACTTGCCTCGAGTTTCTGGGGATCGAGTTAGACTCCAGAGAAGGTTGTTTTCGTTTGCCAGCTGACAAAGTGTTAAAGTTCAGGGCAACCCTGCAAGAGTGTCTAAATGGGTCAAAAATTACGCTGCATCAGTTACAGCAGTTGGTGGGACAGTTGAATTTTGCCCTTAGAGTTATACCAATGGCCCGCCCCTTTTCTCGTTCAATTGCACAAGCTATGGTCGGCCTAAAGGAGGGCCACCACCGCACGAGACTATCGGCTGAGGTCCGCCAGGACGTGCGTATTTGGTTAGCATTTCTGGCGGACTTTAATGGTCGAGTCATATGGAACAAACCAGCCGTATCCTCTGAAGAGCTGGGGCTATGGACAGATTCTGCAGGTAGCATAGGTTTTGGTGCCATCTTCGGCACAAAATGGTCAGCACAAAGGTGGCCTGACAAGTAATATTGCTTTCTTGGAACTTTTTCCCATTTTGGTGGCCTTGAGAACCTGGCCAGAAGGGTTCAAGGATCACTCTGTGATATTTTGGTCCGACAATATGACTGTGGTTGAGTGCATCAATAGTCAGGCAGCACGATGTAAGCTGATTTTAAGACTACTCAAAGAGATTGTTTTGTTGTGCATGCAACTGAATGTGCTGTTCAGAGCAAAACATGTCCCAGGGGTACTGAATCAGGCGGCTGATGCACTGTCTCGTTTTCATATGCAGGCTTTCTCGGGCTTCCTTCCCTCAGCGGACCCAGAGCCGGCACCCTTCCCCGAAGCTCTCTGGTCTCTCGGTGCCCCGAACTTCGTCACCTCGTGGGAGAGAGTCTAGCACCACGGACGAGGAAGGCATATGAAGGGGCGTTTAGGTCCTATTTAGCCTTCTTGGGGACTGATAGAGAGAAGCTTTGGGGCCATGAGGAGTGGGTGGTGAATTTCCTGATGTCCTTACGTAGGGCTGGGAAATCTGTGGCTACGGCTCAGAGGCATCGTGCTGCTATTTCCTTTGTTGCCAGGGCTCATAGTATCCAGGACCCGACAGCGTCTTTCGTTGTACAGAAAGCGCTGCGTGGGTGGCAACGCCTTGAGGGTCGCAGAGTAGATGAGAGGCGCCCGATAGGTTTGGATAGGTTGGCCCAGTTGTTGGCTACACTCCCTGCCACATGTTCATCTCCGTTTGAGGCGGTGTTGTTCCGAGCCGCTTTTACGCTAGCATTTCACGGGGCGATGCGAGTAAGCGAACTGGTGGCAAGGAACAAACAGGATGTGGCGGGGGGTTTGTGCCAAGAACACGTTCAGATCAGAAGAGAGGCAATGACGGTCTCCTTTGTCAAGTCCAAGACCGATCAAGATGGGATGGGTGACTGCATAATCATACGCAGTATTCCCGGGTCCTCCATATGCCCGGTAAAGTGTTTAGAAGATTACCTAGCACGAAGGGTGGCAGTATGGGGGGGGACCTTGTTGAGACACGCGGACGCCACCCCACTGACGAGGTTTCAGTTTCAGCGGGTGCTTGCGAGGTCAATTGCCGCTGCGGGCTTGAACCCGGGCGAGTTTGGGACCCATTCCTTTCGGATAGGGGCTGCTACAGAAGCTACAGCCAGGGGTCTTAATGTTGAACAAGTAAAACGAGTGGGGCGTTGGTCCTCCAATTGTTATAAGAGGTATGTGCGGTTACACATGTTGTAAAGCTGTAATGATGTACTCACGCCTCTTGTTTTTGTTTGGTTTTCAGTTGCGCAAGCCTACGAGGCGGGGCGGACTTTGCAGTCGACCCAACACCGGGACAGCGGTCAGACATCACCGGCTGTGAAAAAGGAGGTGTGGGTCGTGGGCCACTCATACGTGAGGCGTGCCGCGGACGTATTCAAAGCAGGTGACATGATTCACGTAGCTGGGGAATACGGGTACAGGGTGTCCTTCTACGGAAGAGGCGGTCTCTGTATTGACCAGTTTCAAGCATATTTTGAAGATTTGTTAGGGCGGACGAGGTCACCGCAGTCTATAGTCATAGTGCATCTAGGGGGCAATGATTTGGTCACCACCGGTAGACGACTTCTCCTGGAGGCAATGCTTTCCACTGTAAGTTGGTTGGCGAGGAGAGTTCCGGGGTGCACAATTGCGTGGTCCCATATGATCCCACGAAAGGTGTGGCGGGGGGCTATTTCTATTCCTGCTTTGAATCACTCTGTTAGGAAGCTTAATAACAAAGTGAGTAGGTTGTTCCGTTCCGGGACATTGCATTCTATTTCGCATGGATGTATTAATGATGACAGTATGTATTTGGGGGATGGTGTGCATTTGTCTCGGGTGGGGAATGAGTTACTCATAGGAGACTTCTTAGCATGGTTAAAAACGTTAAAACATGACCTTTAGGTAGGAGCTTTGTGGGGGGTCCGGATAGCCGGTCAACTATCCGGACCTGTGGCGGTAAGGTCATGATCGGTGAGCAGTAATTGGAAGATCCCTATGAGTGGGCGTCACCCAACACGGATGGGAGCGCTCGGGAGAGGTGGCCATTGGCCCCTCAACGGGGAGGCGGTCCTGTCTAAGGAGAGGCCGCCGGAAGGAAAGGAAAGGCGGTCAAGGCCCCTTCCTGTGTAGGAGGGGTTACAGCCCCCTCCTGGGGAATTTCCCGGGGCCAGTGACGTCTGCGACGGCAGATGTGGTAAGTTGTGTGGGGTTTGGGGGGAGGTCTACGCTACCTTCTAGATACTCACACGAGTCCTCGAACGACCTTTAAGTGGCGTCGAGTTTATTGGGGCCCCCGACAAGTCAAAGGGAAATTGGTAGTTGCACGTGGGGTACGCCTCAGTGCTGTCGCCCCTCCCAAGTGGGGGGGGTATTTCTGGTTAGGGATCTTGACACCGGTTACGACCTTGCCGTTGGCCCTTAAACGTTAGGATGTACAATTTCATTATTTCAAGAAAATGTTTTGCAGGTTGGTAGTTCGGCTAGGAGAACCTCTGTATTAGAGAATCTGTTAAGGTTAGCCAAACATCGCAATGTGGTTATGAAATTGTACATTAATATGAACTGTTTAACGTTTAATTTTTTGTTTTAATAAATACGGCCGGGGAGGGTCACTCCCTCCCTCTTCCAAAAACTTCAAGAACTGTTTCCGGTTTCCCTCCTTTTGGGGATTGTGTTGAGAGGGGGTGGCGGGTATCTCAGCCATATGGAAAGGGGCGACCACTCGGTCCCCCCGAACTTATGGCAGAGTACCTCGATCCCCCCGGGAAGCCATTTTGGGCGGGAGGCGCGTCTCTGCTGGTATGCCCGAAGCGGCGTAGCCGGGGCGCGCTCGTTCCCGCCCTGGAGTGGGCTGGCCTAGACACTGACGCAGCTGGCCACGCCCTCGGGGCAGGCAGGGGCGGGTTTACGCCCGCCCTGAAGTCGGATAAAAAGGGACGCAAGACCGGAAGACATCCTCTTGTTCCTGTGCTCTGAAGCTGCACCTCCTCGCTGCACGTGAGCTCGAGACGGAACGAAGAGCCAATTTTGACCCACCCACCAGCCCCTGAGGACAGCTAGTTGTTTTAAGATGGTTCGATAATTCTAATTTTTCGTTTACAGGTTGTGGCATTATCATTTGAGAGTGTAATAAAGTCGTTTATGTATGTTCTGTGATTAAAGATATTCTGTTTTTGTGTCCGTTGGTATTATCATGTTGATATTGAGTGTGTAATAAAGTTGGACGAATTTTTGTATGTTCTGTGATTAAAGATATTCTGTTTGTGTCCGTTATAAGCATGCTTATTCGGGTCATAGTGGCCAATGGATTGTTGGTTTAGGTAGCATTGTCGTATTTATTTGGTAGGCGGTAAGGTCATGATCGGTGAGCAGTAATTGGAAGATCCCTATGAGTGGGCGTCACCCAACACGGATGGGAGCGCTCGGGAGAGGTGGCCATTGGCCCCTCAACGGGGAGGCGGTCCTGTCTAAGGAGAGGCCGCCGGAAGGAAAGGAAAGGCGGTCAAGGCCCCTTCCTGTGTAGGAGGGGTTACAGCCCCCTCCTGGGGAATTACCCGGGGCCAGTGACGTCTGCGACGGCAGATGTGGTAAGTTGTGTGGGGTTTGGGGGGAGGTCTACGCTACCTTCTAGATACTCACACGAGTCCTCGAACGACCTTTAAGTGGCGTCGAGTTTATTGGGGCCCCCGACAAGTCAAAGGGAAATTGGTAGTTGCACGTGGGGTACGCCTCAGTGCTGTCGCCCCTCCCAAGTGGGGGGGGTATTTCTGGTTAGGGATCTTGACACCGGTTACGACCTTGCCGTTGGCCCTTAAACGTTAGGATGTACAATTTCATTATTTCAAGAAAATGTTTTGCAGGTTGGTAGTTCGGCTAGGAGAACCTCTGTATTAGAGAATCTGTTAAGGTTAGCCAAACATCGCAATGTGGTTATGAAATTGTACATTAATATGAACTGTTTAACGTTTAATTTTTTGTTTTAATAATTACGGCCGGGGAGGGTCACTCCCTCCCTCTTCCAAAAACTTCAAGAACTGTTTCCGGTTTCCCTCCTTTTGGGGATTGTGTTGAGAGGGGGTGGCGGGTATCTCAGCCATATGCTTTTTGCCTGTTTGGGGGTGTTCTGCTTTTTTGCGGGTGGCTACAGGGGTCTAGGGGCTTAGCTCGGAAGGTCTAATATCGGAATCAAGTGTTTTGGACCAAATCCATGGTGAAAATGTCTTTGCGTTTTTGCTCACTTACCTGTTTTTGGGGTGCTGTTTGGGGGCTTCCAGGTTTTTGTGGGTGGGTTTTGGGGTCTGGGAGCACTGCTGGCTCATTCTAATGTTGATTGCATTTGTTTTACAGGAAATACATGGTGGAAAAGTGGAGTTGGGGCCTAGCTGCAGAGGGCATTTGGACTGAATTCCAGATAGGCCCAAAGTTTTCCTTTTCCCGGGTTTTGCCTTTTGGCTTGTTGGTGGTTCTAAACTTGTTTTCGCACGGGTTGACAGTTCTGGGGCCATTGCTGGGAAGGTCTAATACCCGAAAGAAAGTATTTTAGAGACAATCCCTGGGGAAAAAGTTTTTGCATTTTCTGAGATTTCGCTCACTCTACCATTTTCGGGGGGCTGCTTGTGGGGGTTCCTGGTGTTTGTGGGGGGGTTTGCAAGTCTTGGAGCAATGCTGGGTATGGATACTTTTGCTTGCTTGCAAGTGGTTTGAATACAATCCACGGTGGGTAAGGGGGGATTTGGGCCTACTTTACTTTCAAAGTACGTTTTGTCACCATTTTTTACTAGGCCTCGTTTTTGATTGGGGGTCTTCTACATTTTTGCGACTGGGTTTAGTAAGGGTCTGGGAGCACTGCTGGGAAGGTCTAATTTTGTTCTAAAACACAGTTTACAGTACACCTAACTTGAGGGGAAAGATTCGCTAAATTAATTCGCCCATACTTATTTATCCTTCAAAAGGAGACTCAGACAGAGTACGCACTTTCAAAAATATTGTACTGTCTATTAGGAAACTCAAAGTGTGACTTTTTGCACCACACAGCGTACATACCTTATATTTATTTGTCAGTGGTGTTCTAATATCACTTCCTGTTTTTCCATCAATAATTACAGGCCGGGTTTCAGCCTGTGCAATGGGAAAAAAAGGATGAAGTCAGGCTTCACATTAGCGAGCCGCAATTCAGCATCCGCCAGGCAGGCAGTGGACAGGGTGTCTTCTGGTCACCAACATTGATGGATGGAGCGTCAGATGGAATGGAGGAGTCCTGCTAATAAGAGGAATGGTTGGATGCATGCAAGTTACCAAATTCAACAGGACAACTACAACAACATACAGATACAGTATCCGTTCTTTTCTAATTATCTTTCAAGTAATGTTATTGCTGTGACCTTCTCTGAGTGTGACTCTGCATTTCTATGATCTCTGCTTCTAAATTCATCCCTACAGCCATTGTATAGGTTTTACTTCTGCTAGTTTTCAAACCTAATTTAATGTACAAAGTATTTCTCTGAGTGCAGAGATAGGCAAGTGAAAACGCATAATTATTACTGCAGCCCTGTACTGTCGCATTCTTTCATTCACGGTTGTCGAAAGTACTACTTACTTTTCAGTAACCGTGCATGCAGTAGTGCATGCACTTCCTTTATGTCACTTAAAAGATTTTATCTTCAATTATTGTTTGTCCATGCTGTGCTTTTTTTTTTTATTCTCTCAACAAAAATTTCCCCAAAACCCCCATTTCCATCCATTTTCCAAACCCTAATCCTCTTCCCCCGGGCTGTGTGGTTTTGATTGATGTGTGACTAAATGACAGCAATAATTCCACACACTTGCTGGGGAGGATAAGGTCATAGCAACAGGCTGGTGAAGGAATCCGAGGATATATTCTTACTCAGCTTGACACAGAGTCACTATTGGCAAATGAAAGCAGATTTTCATGTGCGCCATCAACTTGATTGATCATCAAGAACATCCTCCTCTTAGACGTGGCAAATTATTACGCTGCTGTGTCCTTCACCTTCAGTACTATTTCTTGTAGTAGTAGCTAATGTCAAAGAAATTCAACACAAGCACTAGTTATACTTTCAATACTTTACCATTTGTTAGGCTACATTGTGGAACTGTTCTAGTGTATTGTCACCTGCTATATTCTCTATAGTACCGTTCTAATGCTACGGTAAGGACAAACAAGGTTTCATTTTCTTTTTTTTCATATGCTGCAACTGCCACTGTGTAACACCACTAGTACCACCGCAATGATGACATTTCATCTGCCCAGGATTGCCAACCTTAATCGCCATTTCCTGTGCAGCCAGACCTGTGTCTAGCCCTATTTCCAAACACAAATTACAGGTAAGATAAGTGTTTGGGGGGAGGTAGTATAATGGAGTATTAGGAGAGACGAGAGACTGACGGTAGTACTAGTAAAGTCCTAGGACTATTGAATTCACTTACTCTGTGAGAGGCACTTAGTTTTGAAAACATTTGGGCAATTAGTAATTACTTTCAGAACTTGAATCAAGATGCCACTTACGTTTCAGGAAAACAAACTTACTGTTAAACCCCTACCCACCGGCCTCAAAAGCAGTAAAAAACACGTATGCTAAGATAAAGTTTAAAGTATATTTATATCCCTAACATAAATAATCACCTGCAAGACCAACCCACCCCCCCTCCCTAACCCCAACGAATGTCTGTGAAAAGTCAAAAAAACCCAACTCCCAATTCCCACCCCCAGAAGTCTTTAAAAAAGGGGAAAGGGACAGTCTCCTCCTTCTGCTGGCTGCTGTTCACTTTTCAGGCCAGGTCGGCATGCTCCTTGCGAACGGTCTCGAGCAGGGTTTTGGTGTTCAACAGCTCCTGCTCGAGGTGGGACACCCTGAGTGAAAGGCGGTGCAACCTTTTTTTGATACTGCTGTGGGGAGCAGCTGATTTGTTTGCTGCTCGGCGGTGGCGGGTGGCTGCGGTACCCCGGCTCCGTACCGCTGGAGACCTGCTGCGCTGACTGGCTGACCCAGGGAGCGCGGAGTAGGATGCAGCTGTCCCGGTCGATGTTGTGGTCGACTGCGTGTCCCCCTCCTCCTGGGCCACCAGCCGCCGATATTCGGCGGCAGTCGCCTTCAGACTCCGTTGCTGGGCCCTTTTAGCCAGCTCCTTCTGTGTTGGTTTGGAAGGAGCATCTATATGAAGAAAGAAAGACATAGTCCGTAACCAATGCTCTTTAAGATTAACACAAAATGATTCAGCAGAAAGTTGTGTCACAGTAGAACTAGCAACTTGCAAGCGCAGTACATAACTATTGCGGCCAGTATCTATCTAACCTCCCACTTCTTCATCCTTGCTCTAACAGTAGTGGGAGTTTAAGGAATCAATTCTATGAGCACTATTGACTCACTCCATTAGAGTTGACTATGACAGTACACCAGTCTTATTCTTCATCTTCTCTCTTGTTTACCAAAATAGGTACGTTAACTTCTGCAAGCCGGCATAATGCCAGCGCAGTCAACTTGCACCCGAGAAAAACAGACGCCCGCCATGATAAGTGAGACAGACTTGCGTTACTGTACAAGTGCAGTACATGCAGGTGGTGATGCTCTTACTTTTCAATTACAGGTGGCACTGAGAAAACTCTGTTACAAGGGCTACTGCTTAATTAATTTAACTTTCACCCTACAGTGCCAATGAATACTAGAAAGGAAAATGAAGAAGATAATAATCTGATTATCTATCACTGCACATAGTATGTATTTGCTTACATATGGGATGACTTTAGGTGCTTTGCTTTTTATTGAGTGAACAGTGATACATCCACACATGAATGACCGAGTTCTACTAAACCTATTAACAGAGGTAGTGAGTGGCCATTGTAATAGCCGGATATATGCTGTGCTTGCAATACAAACTACTGCTACTATTCATGGTAGTATTCAGACAAAATTAAAACTTATTTTCCTTGCCTTTCCTACACTGTGACGGACGTGCGGGTGCGGTGTTACATGCTCTTCATAGTAACACTTAGTTCATCCAGTGACCGTCTACTCTCTCTAGATACACATATGCTATCTAAGAGTCAGATAGAACCATGATCAAGGCTTCCATCCATTCAAACTAAATGTCAATCATTCTTCTTCATGTCTCTCATCTGGACAAACATTACGTTTTCCAGGGAAGGGTGTTGTCTTGCTGCACTTTTTGGCACAACTGATGAATGCTTGCTTTTTAACACGCACTATTTTTCTCATAACAGACAGAAGCTTCACTTCTAAGAACAAGAGCAAGATCAGACCATTATCACTAGGACGAAGTGACCAACGATACAGCACCAAAAAGAAAAATTAAAGTTCAAACCAGGTGAGGGCTCGGCTCGCCCACAATAAATGTGTGAAAAAAATCACTAAGCACTTTTCCATTTTTAATCAACCGTTTATGTTTTATGACAAGCTTGATTTTAATAAATGTTTTTACTTTTAATAAAGCTTTAAAACTTAAATAGACTCTGTGGTTTTTGGTCAAGAGTGACTGAGCAAAAGGTTTTGCAATTTGCAAGCATGAGTCCGTGCCTCTGACACTTCTGGACTTTGACTCCGTACTCTTGTCCTGCGTTGGATAATCATCATTGGGGATCAATCATCGATGAATTCGGGAGCTAAATGACTTTGCCACACTATCTAGTCAGTAAGGAGATTGGGGGTTCTTCAAAGTCTGATATCACTGAGGTATGTGGAAAGTCTACCTGCGCCTATTATAATTGATAAACAATGCACTATTTAGAGACCATAGTTCTGTTTGTGCAGATTTGTCCCTGCAACAGTAGTAGTATGGATTGTCCTCCTATCCAAACCAAAAGTAAAGTAGTATCTTATTCTTTCTTGGTAGTCATTCACATTTTATTGTTGTGAATTGTCAAAGCATAAACATTTAGAAGACTTGAAAAGACATTATGGACAGTCCCAGAGGACTGCACTCAGTGCATAGAGCTATTGCTGACTAGAATGGGAGTTTTGTTTAACACCTTTTGCCAAATGTGCAATCTTAGTGAGCTACACAGACAGACCAATAAGAATAATCTAGTAATACCACGGGGAGACATAGTAGAGGCAGGATAAGAATTTAGATACAATCTACAAGAAGATCAAAGACGATTTAGGAAAAATCAAATGAGGAACACTAGGAAAAAATAGGTACACTATATTAAAATTAAAACTTACCGGGCCAGCAAAGGAGCCCTCGCCTGACCGATCCTGGCCTTCTACAGCAGCAGCAGCCGATACCTCCTCCTCTTCCCCTGGGGGGAGCTGATGTACAACATGAAAGAAAGAAAGACCCGAAAACATGGATGATTGTTGTCAACCAAATCAAACATTTCAAAAGAACAATAACAAAATATTTTGCCGAAATAGCAGATAGACAACTATTCCACTGGATATATTGACCTATTTCATGTGGTCTACTACGATATTAGTATTGCTTGATTTGCGGACCGTGGACTTGGAAAGTTATGTAACTCACTAAACAAACTACTAAAAATGTTCGCCTAGGACTGGCAGACAGCAGTCCGCAGCACGCGAAGTGACAGACAAACTCCATTGTGATTGCAGAACAGTGACAACACTAAAAAGTTTCCTACTACATTAACCAGTCATTAAAATACTCAAACTATCAATCCACCACCACTATTTCTTCTTATTGCCAGGTGTACAAAGGAAGGACTGGACTTGAGTCTGTAGGGGCAGACTTACAAGCCCCTTGCGGCTCTTTTGCTCCGTTGTTGTGTGACTTTTGTGACGCAGCGGCAGAACAAAAGAGGCGCCATGGTGCGGCGTATATTATCAATGTGACGCATATGGGAGATGCATCACGTTGTAAAGCCCTGCGCCATCAGGGGGCGTTCCGGTGCAAGGTAGGGCGTTCCTGCGCAGAAACGCATCCTAAAAGTGGCTGAGGGAAATCTACAAGATTTCAATCAGTCACTTTTAGGACAATGATGCGTCACTCAAACCCTGCACCTGCTTGAAGCAGACGTACGGCTTGACGCAGCATAGGGGAGATAGGGCTCCCCAGAGCATTGCTGGAGCTGCACGATCATTGCGACGCAACTCCAGCAATGCGCCACCTTTACGGCACAGATGCATAATGCTTCGGTGATGTTTTGGGCTCATGGTGCACCGCATTGTAAATACGGCGCACCATGGGTGGTGGTGGCATGGCGCACAAATACTGGTGCATCCCTTCTACTTTGCAGGGATGTGCCGGTAATTTCAAATCTGCACCTTAGTGTCTAGCATTACGCAGTTCTGTAAACTACACTCATACATAATTTCTCAGGCCAATGAAATGAACACAAAATCGAAAACAAATAAGCATAGTTGCAACGCTACTGAGAAGGAGAGCAGTGCACCTGAAATGCACAGAAGATTTTGAAATATAATTTACCTACAATGTAATCGGCAGCATTATTGCTCTTGGTAAAAAACACAAATTTGCAATATAATAACACACAGAGCAGGAGAAAACAGAGTAGTTATGAAATAGCTACTACTACTCGCCAAGCCCGGGGATCTTGACGCCGAGCAGGTCACGTTCCCGGTCTAGGAGATCCGTCCAACAGTGGGTGGCCTGGTTGTAGGTGCGCCGGACCCGAGAGTGAGAATACATGGCCCGGCACACCTACTCCGACCGCTTCAGGCGCTCCCGGAGCCCTTAGCTGCTTCCGATCTTGCCGCCTGCCAGATGGTCCTGGGGAGGCGGCGCTGTACATAGAACACTAGTGCGGCCACCTCCTCCACGCTAACGATCTCCTGTGGCATCACTAGCTCCCCCCTCAAAACCCCGCACGGGAGCCGGGCACGGGGTGTGGGACCCTTCCCCTTCTTGGGCTGATTCCTGGCTCCCTTTACCATGGTCTTGGCAGAAAGGAAGGTAAATAAGAAATAAGAAATAGAATAGGCAAGAAGAAAAGAAAAGAGTTTAAAAAAGTAGTTTAAAATTAACCAAAAGTAGCAGAAAACACAAAAATATAGAGCTAGAATAATAGAGGGATAGATAATAAGTAAAATAGATCAAAAACAACTTCAAACAAGCAAAGGATGGCAGAGATTGAGAGAGGATACAGAAAGCATGTCCAGAACCATAGCAATGAATGAAAAACAAGATGGCCGCGCCCATTCACGACCGCGTGGGTAAGTTCACGCGAGATTTCCCCCGCGATCACACGCGAACTTGTACTAGCGAGCCGCACACTTTGCGAGATTACACATAGCGCCCGGAAACGGAAATACGTCATGCAAACAAGATGGCCGCGCCCATGTACGACCTCTAAGGTAAGTTTGCGTCGTTGCGCTACCAGCGGCTAGCGAAAACGCAAAAAAACACACAAACTAACATGCCGCAAAAAAACAAATTGCATATTTGTACGAATTTGCGGCTTCCGAATTCGATCTCGCGCAAATTTGCGCCCCATGAATCCCGCGAATTTGCAGAAAAACGATTTTTGCAAAACTGAAAGCACTCAGCAGGTGCAAAAGTTCAAGCTCATCATTAGTAACCATTCCCTGTAGTGCTTCCTGAGGGGCCCCTCCAGAGTTCAGTTGCCTACTTGCAACTATTCTATGACCCTGCTCTGACCCTTACAGCAGGCTCAGAGAATAGCTACAAGTATGCCACAAAGGTTCTGTTAAAAACACTGCAACAGAAAGCAATTACAGATAAGGAAGCAGGTGCCAGACTGGAAGTTCAAATTCAGTGACACATTAATCAACCCATAATTCATTCATGTCAGTTGAAGCAGGGCAGGTGTGCTAACGAATTTTGCAAAACGGAAAGCACTTAGCAGGTGCAAAAGTTCAAGCTCATCATTAATCAGGGAGCACTTACAGCTAAGGAAGCAAGTGCCAGCTCAAATTCAGTGACACATTAATCAGCCCCAAATTAATTCATGTCAGTTGAGGCAGGGCAGGTGTGCTTTTCCCTCCATAATTTACAGTGATGAACCAGAGGGTGGCAGTGATGTACCAGAGGGTGGCATGGGTGATCCAGAGGGTGGCAGTGGTGAAACAGAGGGTCCTGTGATGAACCAGACGTAGAAACAACATGGTCGCGACCGTTGCGACCCGACAAGTAAGTTCGCGTTTGCGAACTGGTAAAAAACCCTCGCGAACTGGCAGAAACCCTTGCGAACACAAAAAAAAGAAAAAATCAGCAAATTCGCGAAGGTTCGCGGATTTTGCGGATTGTGAATTCGTGAATACGCAAATTCGCGAATCGCAAATTCACAAAATTCGCCCATGCTTAATATATATATATATGTAATTGCAATTAAATTGCTGAGAAATCAATGTAAAGCATATGGCTAAATGGGGAAATAAGCATGCCCACATGAGCTTTATTCTTAATCCGAGAACATTGTCTTAGTTAAGCCTTTGTTTTGTTTTCTTCATTTTGGCACGTTTGAAGCACACAGCGCCAGCCACTGATATGTGTTGACAACCGCATTAAGAACAGTAGCCGATTGCTTGAAATACGAGTTGTGTCTCTAAAGCTCAGCGATATATAGCGTTTGACACATAACATTGCACTGAACGAATCCTTTATACTAAATTATATAAGTTAGTCGTGTGTAAATAAAGGTGATTTGCATTGTATAATGTTACAATAGAAAAACATTCCCCAACACCGCTTTGTTTACCTAAATCGCGGAAGTCTTTTGTTTATGTTAATTTATCACATGACTCTTTATTAATCCAATGAAATTCACACAACTTGACTCGTGAGCAAGGGAAACCTTCTCGAAACGCGTCAAGTTAATTTCTGTTAGCAACCTAGTAAAATAAACCCTTGGATGCAAATTTTGGGCTCGTGTTTTTCATGCAAACCTGGAGCAAGGAATTTGTGTGGAGCAGCGATTTGATTAAAGGGCTCGCCACCCAGCACGAGCCTCCGTCGTAAAGAGGTCAAGTCAAGGCGGCGTTCAGCGCTTGCGGAACCAAAATGAATTACTATTGAGGTACGACTCAACCCACGGGGTGGAATTGTGACGAGATTGACAGTTTTAAAAGACCAATTACTCAAGAAAGAGAAGCAGATCATGAATTCTGTGCTCTGAGTGTAACGTGGAATGTAAACAGTAGCAGCTTTTCTCGTAAAAACATTTGTTATTAACTCCGGAGACGGAAACAAGTTTGCGGCTGAGTTAAAAAGCTGCGCACATGGCATCCTGAAACGCGGTTCATGCGAAAACGCATGAAACCTGGTAACTATCATGGCAACAGCTAGAAGAGATAAACGGGCACAGGTGGCGGATGAGATGTTTGAGCAATGCCACATAATAAAAAACACCGTAACTACAACAGGGAAAGTTACGAGTACAAAATCAACAAAGAGAGTACTTTGGGACAGGCTTTGGAGAGCGCTGAAAGGCGAGCAGAACAAATGGTGGGAAAACACCAGATTACAAAAATACATAGATGTGTCTAGGATTTCAAGAGGATTGAGAATATTTGTTACCCCGACTTTCCAAAATCCAGACCCAGAACTAATAACTGAATGGGCAGAAAACAATCATCAGTGCTCATTAAATATGCTACGCATGCTGGTCAAATACGCTGCAAAAGACGGAGAAAAGTTTTGTGCTGAAATTGATGAATGCACTGAGGAATTAAAAAAGATTTGCAGTGAGGAAGAATTTAAGAATGAGATGGATACAATGGAGGTCAATCTAAGTAAGATAGAGGATGACATAAAGAAAAGGAAACAAAGAAAATTTCAAAGAGATCTAATTGATTACCAAAGAGGACAGATACTAACATTCGCAAAGAAGTATGACAATTTGAGAGCTGCTATGCAACAAACAACTGGAAATACATTACCATCTGATAATTTGAGCACTGTACAAAACCAACCTGAGGAGGATGGACAATCTAATGCTAGTGCAACAAGTGGCAGTGATGTTTCTGTCGATATCCATTTCTCAGGTGTAAAAAACAATGTTTTAACAGAGTTCAGCATGGTAATGAAAGACAAACAGGGAAACAACAGACAAAACTATCAACGACGCGGAAGAGGCAACAGAGGAGGCAAAAACAAAAATACCTCAACTCTAGGAGGACTAGGAAGCCCGGTGGGGACGCGTACAAGGGGCCAGTTGAAGCCGAAATAATGGATAGAAAAACAGTCATTAACTTGTCATCGAGAGAACTGACTACACAATAGGTAGATTTACTTTCTATGGGTTTGACTTTTTGCCCTTCTAACTCTTTTAATTATACACTAAGTTAGATTGATTTGTTTTTATTCACCAGAAAATTAAGACTAAAAAAATGGTATGCTACGAAAGTGTCTGATAAATCAGCGATAGTAAATATGAAACCCAGCCATCTGAGCATAGCAGAGGTAGAACTCGCACATTGTTTAAATGTTTTAGCTGATGAAGTTGAGTCCAATAGTGACCCTTTTGAAAGTCTCAAAGCCGAAGGAATACCATTGGGCTTAAGTGTAAAAAGTGGGTTCAAGCCAAAATCGGTGTTCTTGCCACGATAAAAAAAGATGTTGTGGACGTGTTTGAAAAGAGCATGTGTCTAGAGTTGCAACATATAGCCAATGACAAAAAACATAAAGGTTGGAAAAATATTATGCAGACACAAAAGAAAGCATTAGATAGCCTCAAGAATGACCCTCAAATAGTCATTAAAAAATCTGACAAGGGGGGGAATGTGGTGGTGCAATCAAGGTCAGATTATATAGCAGAGGGCCTGAGACAACTGTCAGATACCACCGCTTACTGCAGAAGTAACAGAATGGAGTACGAGAACTCAGTGAAAGCATATAACATTCAACTTTCACAATGGAAGCTAACTGAAGTGATTGAAGAAGAGGAATTCAAAATTTTAGAATGTAAGTTCCCCGAACTACCTGCGATGTATCTTCTACCAAAGATACATAAGAGCAGTATAAATCCCCCGGGTAGGCCGATAATTTCCTCTAATGGAAGTTGTCTTGAGAACACTGCAAAATATGTAGACCATTTTTTGCAGAATGCAGTACAGAATCTGCCATCTTACGTAAGAGACTCTGGCGATTTTTTGAGGCAAATTAAAACTATTGAATGGAAAGAGAGCTACTCACTCCTGTCATTAGACGTAGTAAGCCTTTACACGAGCATCCCCCACCAACAAGGCCTAGATGCTTGTAGACATTTTCTGGCTAGGAGATCAGTGTCATACTTGCATCACACACAAATACTCATACAAATGATGCACGCATGCCTTACCCAAACATATTTCCTGTTTGATAATAAGGTTTTCAAACAAACTCTTGGTACTTTCATGGAGACTTGTTTTGCTCCTTGCTTTGCGGGTCTCTTCTTGGGGTACTGGGAGGAAGAAATCACGTATCGATCATCTATGTATAAAAAGCACGCATTCAAGTGGATGCGGTACATAGATGATATTTTCGTGATTTGGGAGGGCACTGAGGAAGAAGCTTTTGATTTTGTGCACATACTGAATGAAAACATGTTCAATTTAAAATTTACGAGCCACTGGTCAAAGGATTCATTGGAATTTTCAGATCTGAAACTGCTGGTCAATGACAATAAGTTGGAGAGTGAACTGTTTAGAAAAGCAACATCAGGAAACAATCTGTTGCACGCACGCGGTTGCCATCCGAATTCCCTTATTCAGAGCATCCCAGTAGGGGAATTACTACGAGCTAAGCACAACTGTAGCACTAGCAGCGCTTATTCCGTAGAAGAGAAGGTAATGTGCAGTAGATTTGCAGCTAGAGTGTACCTGCACAAAACGATTGTAAATGCCCAAAAGGTAGTGGCGGGAAGAAGTAGAGAATCACTACTTGTAAAGCAACCTGAGAAAATAGAGCTAGAAGCCAACCACGGTTCATCACAACGTACAGCAGCAAGGCGTTTTATTGAGGAAAAGCTTCAACAAATTCTGGCCTATGTTACATTCGGATCCTGATATAGCGACCTGTGTTGAAACATCTCCGCAAGTAACATTCCGGAGAGCTAGATCATTAAAAGATCAACTGTGCAAAGCTATTGAACTGAATAAAAACACATTACCAAGTGTACAGTGATTTTTTACTTGCAGAAACTGCAAAGCCTGCAAGAATAGCCGCCATGTAAAAGTAGCAATTTTGTCTTCGGCAGCAGAACCCTTTGTAATTCAGTAACACACATCTTGCAACACTGACTATGCTGTCTACGCATTGTTCTGTCCATGTAAGAAAGCTTATATATGCAGCACAATTAAAAAGGCTAAGCTACGCATACTGGAACACTTGCGTGCGATCAAAAACATGGATAAGACCTATCCCATAGCAAGACATTTTCATAGTCACCACAATCAGAATTCAGATTTGTTAAGTTTTTGTGTCTTAGATACAATAAAACACAATGAAAGACGTGGAAATAGACAACAGTGTTTACGTAGACTTGAGTCAAAATTTATAATCAGGTATAAAACCATGACGCCTCTTGGGCACAATAACGATGAGGAAATGGAAGTACACTTAGATTAGTGATGTTTACACTTAATATGGATTTAATCTGACTTTGTTCTATTCTACCTAAGTGCCCTAGAGGTTGTCCTGATATAATCTCGAATGTTGATAATGATACATGTGCCTGCATATACATTCTCTTTTTTTAAACTCTATATAAATATCATGTTTGTGTGTTTTAAAGTATAATTAGTTTATGTTTATGTTTATTATTTTTCAGGGAATGTGGAATCCTTTTGACAGTGAAAAATTTAATGCAGTCTACTACACGCAAATGTTCAAGGCAATGATGTAGGAACGTATGCCCACATGGGCCGAATTGTAATTGCAATTAAATTGCTGAGAAATCAATGTAAAGCATATGGCTAAATGGGGAAATAAGCATGCCCACATGCCCACATGGGCTTTATTCTTAATCCATGAACATTGTCTTAGTTAAGCCTTTGTTTTGTTTTCTTCATTTTGGCACGATTGAAGCACACAGCGCCAGCCACTGATATGTGTTGACAACCGCATTGAGAACAGTAGCCGATTGCTTGAAATACGAGTTGTGTCTCTAAAGCTCAGCGATATATAGCGTTTGACACATAACATTGCACTGAACGAATCCTTTATACTAAATTATATTAGTTAGTCGTGTGTAAATAAAGGTGATTTGCATTGTATAATGTTACAATAGAAAAACATTCCCCAACACCGCTTTGTTTACCTAAATCGCGGAAGTCTTTTGTTTATGTTAATTTATCACATGACTCTTTATTAATCCAATGAAATTCACACAACTTGACTCGTGAGCAAGGGAAACCTTCCCGAAACGTGTCGAGTTAATTTCTGTTGTCAACCTTGTAAAATAAACCCTTGGATGCAACTTTTGGGCTCGTGTTTTTCATGCAAACCTGGAGCAAGGAATTTGTGTGGAGCAGCGATTTGATTAAAGGGCTCGCCACCCAGCACGAGCCTCCGTCATAAAGAGGTCGAGTCAAGGCGGCGTTCAGCGCTTGTGGAACCAAAATGAATTAATATATATATATGTGTTAGACTGGGCACTTAAATAAATCAGTAAAAAAGAAGTTGCTGTGTGCGGCGTCCTTTGTTCAAAAAATTGTCTTTTGGCCATTGGTCTGGCCCAACGCCAGCACCCGCTGTGGAGCGATCCTGTGAGAAGACCACATTGTGTGAAAATATATATATATATATATATATATTCACTGAAAAAACCATAGGTTATAGACCATATATAGTTAGGAATTCACATTTACAAAACCTTATTTTACTCACACAAAACCATTGAAATTCCATATATAGTTAGTTGCACTAACTATATATCGCGCACCCGCAATCCACTGCTGATGATGTCACATATTACATCATTCATGACATTGTCAGTGACATCACTGATGACATCACTGATGACATCTCAAATGACATCACTGATGACATCTCAAATGACATCACTGATGACATCACTGATGACATCTCATTTGACATTACTGATCACATCACTGATGATATCATTCATGTGATAATACGATGAACCTCTTCAGACTCTAATATAACCTTAGATACAATCAGTGTAAACAGACACTCACAGACTGTCACTCATCCATGGAGTTACTCACACACCTAGTCAGTCATGCAAAGAATCAATCACACCTCCATTTCCTCAACTATACAGTTATACAAACTTTACTTATTCAAACATATACTAACACATATTTACTCTCTTATACAATCCCTGATACAAGTTCACAATGATCCATACAGCCACTCACACATTCACTGGCTCTTATGCACAGTTATTTATATATGTCAACTCTCACATGTACTGTGTTTTACATATGTACTTACTTTGACATGTAGCACTGAGATATCCATTCACTCACCAATACACTCATGCACACAGTCAACTGCCCATACAGCTGTTTCCACATGCACTTTTGAAACCATACATCTAGTGAATCAACTGCTCACACATCTATGCACAGAGTAACACACCTCCCAGCCACCCCCACACACACTCAGTCTCCCATACAAATACTTGGGCAACCAATCAATAACCCATATAGTTACTCATATAGCTACTTATCAACACATGCAACAGTTTACAGAACAACAGACATAATGATGCACAAATTAAGACAGTTTAGTCACTAACCCATGCACTCAGTGGGACACATTTAATCAATCACTCATACAGTCAGTCATGCACCTACTAAATCCTTCATCCAGACACTTATACATCCACTCATTCTTCAATATGTAAGACATATTTTAACTTTACAGAAACATACAGTCACTGAATGTTGTCATCAGTGATGTCATCAGTGATGTCATTTGAGATGTCATCAGTGATGTCATCAGTGATGTCACTGACCATGTCATGAATGATGTAATATGTGACATCATCAGCAGTGGATTGCGGGTGCGCGATATATAGTTAGTGCAACTAACTATATATGGAATTTCAATGGTTTTGTGTGAGTAAAATAAGGTTTTGTAAATGCGAATTCCTAACTATATATGGTCTATAACCTATGGTTTTTTCAGTGAATTTTCAAGGTTTTGTAAATGCTAATTCCTAAATATATATGGTCTATAACCTATGGTTTTTTCAGTGAATTTTCAAGGTTTTGTAAATGCTAATTCCTAACTATATATGGTCTATAGGCTATGGTTTTTTCAGTGAATATATATATATATACATACATATATAAACATATATCATCTGTATATCTATATAAATACAAACATAAATGCATGCATACATATACTTATATGCATACAGATGCATGTTATTTACATGAAAGTTGAAAAAACACTAATAAAAGCAAAGCTAAAAAGCCACCTCATTACAAACAGAATGGCTTTAACTTAAACGAGGGCAAGATCTATTGCATTTTCAATGCTTGTTTACTTTGGTTCCATCAAGAAGGCATTCAGATGTGTCACACATTTGCCATAAATTCTGAATGTTAGCATTCTAGTTGCACATTAGATCACTGTAGTAAAGCTACTGCTCACCAGGGACGTCTGCTGCTGGTATTCAAAGTGCATGTTTCAGTCAGCATGTCAGAATTTTTTTAATGAAATAGAAGAGGATTTGAGAAGTCACTCAAAATGATCCCTAATTTTTCTTTCTGAAGCACTAATCATACTTTCTATGGCAAAATTAACCCCCTCATGTTGTTCCTTTTTAAATTGAGTGTTTTCAGACTTACCACTTCATTCCAATCAAGATGGCTTCTGGTGTGCCATACTTTTGTCATAAGTAAGACTGTTAGCGCTCTAGTTGTTCTTTAGAACACTCTGGGACATTCTGTCATTGGGCTATACTTGGGGTACATCTGGGTGATATTATATTTGGGCTACATTTAGACTCTTTTGTCTCTGGTGGCCATCTTGGGAGACTATGTCAGAATTTTTTAATGAAATTGAAGAGGGTTTGAGAAGTCACTCAAAATGTGCCCTAATTTTTCTTTCTGCAGCACTAATCATAATTCATATGGCAAAATATACCCCCTCATTTTGTTTCTTTTTAAATTAAATGTTTTAAGAGTTACCACTTTATTCCAATCAAAATGGCTTCAGGTGTGCCATACCTTTGTAATAAGTAGGACTGTTAGCGCTCTAGTTGTTCTTTAGAACACTCTGGGACATTCTGTCATTGGGCTATACTTGGGCTACATCTGGGTGATATTTGGTTTACATTTGGGCTCTTTTGTCTCTGGTGGCCATTTTGGGAGACTGCATGTCAGAATTTTTTAATGAAATAGAAGAGGATTTGAAAAGTCACTCAAAATGTGCCCTAATTTTTCTTTCTGCAGCACTAATAATACCTTTCATTGCATAATATACCCCCTCATTTTGTTCCTTTTTAAATTAAATGTTTTAAGAGTTACCACTTTATTCCCATCACGATGGCTCCAGGTGTGCTATACCTTTGTAATAAGTAGGACTGTTAGCGCTCTAGTTGTTCTTTAGAACACTCTGGGACATTCTGTCATTGGGCTATACTTGGGATACATCTGGGTGATATTTGGGCTACATTTGGGCTCTTTTGTCTCTGGTGGCCATTTTGGGAGACTGCATGTCAGAATGTTTTCATGAAATAGAAAAGGATTTGAGAAGTCACTCAAAATGTGCCCTAATTTTTCATTCTGCAGCACTAATCATACTTTCTATGGCAAAATATACCCCCTCATGTTGTTTCTTTTTAAATTAAATGTTTTAAGAGTTACCACTTTATTCCAATCAAGATGGCTTCAGGTGTGCCATACCTTTGTAATATATATATTACCTACTGGCGGTCGCCAGTAGGTATATATAGATAGGATTTTTTCCCATGGGATTTTTGAAAATTCTATGTCGAATAACTTTAGCGTTTGTGGACGGAATTGGCTGAAATTTTCAGTAAAATGTCACATTTTGTTTCTGAGCAGCCCCTGAAAATTTGGGGGGGTTTCGTCAAGGGGGGGCCGAGAAAAAAGGGGGTCCCAAAACGCGCTTTTAACATTGAGTTTTCTATAGGGCGGTTGGACTCAATTTTAGCTCGAACGGCTGAATGGATTTACACGAAACTTGCCAAAATTGTAGATATGGTTTGCCCGACGTGCCTTTGCTATGCTATATGTGCTCCAGTGGATTTTGAGAAATTAACGTTTTAAAAAACAGATATATCTGTGACAGCGCTCCGGTTAGCGCTCCGGTTCGCGTACCTGACGCGTAACTGAACTTCGCGAAGCGAAGCTGATTGGCTCTCCGGTGTCTGTCAACATTCTAAACAGTCCGGACTGGCCGCCATCTTGTGTTTCGGTAGGATTGAGACACAAGATGTGGCAAAAACAAAGGGGGAAATGAGCATATGAGGGCAGAGTACATCCTCCCTGACCCCCTAAGTTTGATGAGGGGGCTTTAAAAGGGCCTCGCAGGGTTAAAAAATAATAATTTTTATATCGTTTTTTTTTGCGGGGGCAGCGCTCGGTACGCGCACCGGGAAGCGGTCCGGGAAGCGTAATATTGGGAAAATAGGATGAAAGAATGTTCAAATATTGTATGTTTATTGATTGTTATTTTTTTTATTTTTTTATTTATTTTATTTAAGTACCAACATGTAGGTACAAATGCGGAGTCTAAAAATAAAAATACATTGTTTCCTTTGTAGATATCTTGCAGGTGGTTTCAGAAGTTATTGTGGTATATGGAATTCATAGCGTAGTCTGTCAGGAAAGCAGAAACACAATGGAGGCAGGACATGATAAAGAGATGGTAAATACACATTGGAGATGATATACTGGAAGAAAGGAAGTAACTATGAGTAAACTTAAAGTTGCACAGTATATTTGAAGTCTGATTTTACATTATAATCAATTTGCTACTAGTTTAAAAAATACATATAAAAATGAATAATGTCTCAAACAATTTTTGAATTATTATATATAAATTTATTTTTCTGATTTGTTTTCAAAATTAAAAAGAACTTCTAATAATTCTTGGTCAGATTTTGTCTCATTTTCAAATAAGAAATCCACAGCTTCAACACATTGCAGAAGTTCTATGTCCATTGATTCATCAAAGAATTCTGATTCATTTTCTGTGTCTTGGTTGCATTCTGCAACAATTTCCACGTTATTTTTTTGCTCTCCTTCCATTTCTGTGCTGTAAAATGAATTTTAAAAAAATATATCAGTATAGATGGGGCACTGTTGGGTTTAGGTACAGACAGGTAGTTTGGTTTTTTAAACAGTGATTTTTTCTTTGGGTAGTGTATGGTATCAGACTGGAAGTAGAAATATCAAAAAAATGTATGTGATAAAGTCTAAGTCAATTCTTAATTATACAAGACAAGCCTAACTCCATCCATAACTAAAACAGAGAAGTCTATCTTATTCTATAAGTATTACAGAGGGATAGTATATAACTATCAGAAAATGTTTTCCTAATTAACTTAAAGTACAGAACATACTTCAGTTTTTAAAATAACAACTTACCTTTCAAATAGAAGTTTAAGTTCTCAGTTGAAATGCACTTTATATGTACTTCAAGAAGTAGTAGTCAAAATGGCTGTGTTTCTCTCTCTTTCTTTATATATATTCAGGTACATAACCAATCAAATGTCATGAAATAATAGAAGATATTGAAAGTAGCATTTTGATTGGTTGACAATTCTAACACTTCATAAGTGTTTTGGTTAGGTAATTTACCTCAGGATATTTAATCAGGCTTACAGCATAATTTTCTCAATGAAATTCCATCAAATTTGGGGAAATGGTAGGGACTGCTATGTAGTAGGGGCTATTCTATATTTGATGAAAGTGTCTGTAGTGGTTTTTCTGTAAATTACTTTCCCACCTTTTTATATCGAGCGCTTACCGGTGCGCTCCCCGGTACGCGAACCAGCAGTGTTACGGGAGTCCTCCATTTTGAGTATTGGTAGAATTGAGACACAAAATGGAGGACAAACAATGTTCTGAATGGGTAGAAGGGGGCACGGTAGACACTTTGTGACCCTCTAGGTTTTTGGAGGGGGGATTAGGATGCTGATACATGCAAAAATAAAAAAAATAAAAATTTAAATATTTTGCGGGGGTAGCGCCCGGTACGCGCAACAGTAAGCGAACCGGGGAGCGTACTTTGGTGAAAAAAAAAAAATACATTTTACAGCTTTTGATATTTGCTATTAAAAAACCATTGAAATTCACTGAAAAAACCATAGGTTATAGACCATATATAGTTAGGAATTAGCATTTACAAAACCTTGAAAATTCACTGAAAAAATCATAGGTTATAGACCATATATAGTTAGGGATTAGCATTTTCAAAACCTTATTTTACTCGCACAAAACCATTGAAATTCGCATATATAGTTAGTTGCACTAACTATATGTCGCGCACCCGCAATCCACTGCTGATGATGTCACATATTACATCATTCATGACATGGTCAGTGACATCACTGATGACATCACTGATGACAACTTAAATGACATCACTGACAACATCACTGATGACAAATAAAATGACATCACTGATGACATCATCCAATGACTGTATGTTTCTGTAAAGTTAAAATATGTCTTACATATTGAAGAATGAGTGGATGTATAAGTGTATGGATGAAGGATATAGAAGATGCATGACAGACTGTATGAGAGAGTGATTAAATGTGTCTCACTGAGTGCATGGGTTAGTGACTAAACTGTCTTAATTTGTGCATCATTATGTCTGTGTTCTGTACACTGCTGCATGTGTTGATCAGTAGCTATATGAGTAACTATATGGGTAATTGATTGGTTGCCCAAGTATTTGTATGGGAGAGTGAGTGTGTGTGTGTGGGTGGCTGGGGGGTGTGTGACTCTGTGCATAGATGTGTGAACAGTTGATTCACTAAATGTGTGGGTTCAAAACTGCATGTGGAAACAGCTGTATGGGTGGTTGACTGTGTGCATGAGTGTATTGGTGAGTAAATGGATATCTCAGTGCTATATGTCAAAGTAAGTACATATGTAAAACACAGTACATGTGAGAGTTGACATATATAAATTACTGTGTATAATAGCTAGTGAATGTGTGAGTGGCTGCATGGATCATTGAAAACTTGTATCAGTGATTGTATAAGAGAGTAAATATGTGTTAGAATAAGTTTCAATAAGTAAGATGTGTATAACTGTATAGTTGAGGAAATGAAGGTGTGATTGATTCTTTGCATGACTGACTAGGTGTATGAGTAACTCTATGGATGAGTGACAATCTGTGAGTGTCTGTTTACACTGAGTGTATCTAAGGTTATATTAGAGTCTGAACAGATTCATCGTATTATCACATGAATGACGTCATCAGTGATGTTGTCAGTGATGTCATTTGAGTTGTCATCAGTGATGTCATCAGTGATGTCACTGACCATGTCATGAATGATGTAATATGTGACATCATCAGCAGTGGATTGCGGGTGCGCGATATATAGTTAGTGCAACTAACTATATATGCGAATTTCAATGGTTTTGTGCGAGTAAAATAAGGTTTTGAAAATGCTAATCCCTAACTATATATGGTCTATAACCTATGGTTTTTTCAGTGAATTTTCAAGGTTTTGTAAATGCTAATTCCTAACTATATATGGTCTATAGCCTATGGTTTTTTCAGTGAATATATATATATATACATACATATATAAACATATATCATCTGTATATCTATATAAATACAAACATAAATGCATGCATACATATACTTATATGCATACAGATGCATGTTATTTACATGAAAGTTGAAAAAACACTAATAAAAGCAAAGCTAAAAAGCCACCTCATTACAAACAGAATGGCTTTAACTTAAACGAGAATATTTACAACAAGGGGTGGTGAGGGACAGAGTCTCTGAATTAAGCAGAAAGCTCTCACCCAGTCAAGAGATCAGGGCTAGATCCAACACCCTTTTTTAGCTCACTGCACCATCCCAGTTTCAGAACCTGGCTGTATGCAAATTAGTCTGTTCCTGTCCCAGTGCATGATGGGAACAGGGCAAACCAAACTACAAAAGCCAATTCTTACACTGGGAAGGAAACAAGCTCCCGGGCCGGTTTCTGGCATTACAGCCGTCTTCGGCCCGGTTTGCTTGAATCCTGATGGTGCAATGAGCAAGGGTCTCACATCTGAGAATACCCTTCCACGCTTAGGGTGGACAAAAATATTTACAACAAGGGGTGGTGAGGGACAGAGTCTCTGAATTAAGCAGAAAGCTCTCACCCAGTCAAGAGATCAGGGCTAGATCCAACACCGTTTTTTAGCTCACTGCACCATCCCAGTTTCAGAACCTGGCTGTATGCAAATTAGTCTGTTCCTGTCCCAGTGCATGATGGGAACAGGGCAAACCAAACTACAAAAGCCAATTCTTACACTGGGAAGGAAACAAGCTCCCGGGCGTCTTCGGCCCGGTTTGCTTGAATCCTGATGGTGCAATGAGCAAGGGTCTCACATCTGAGAATACCCTTCCACGCTTAGGGTGGACAAAAATATTTACAACAAGGGGTGGTGAGGGACAGAGTCTCTGAATTAAGCAGAAAGCTCTCACCCAGTCAAGAGATCAGGGCTAGATCCAACACCGTTTTTTAGCTCACTGCACCATCCCAGTTTCAGAACCTGGCTGTATGCAAATTAGTCTGTTCCTGTCCCAGTGCATGATGGGAACAGGGCAAACCAAACTACAAAAGCCAATTCTTACACTGGGAAGGAAACAAGTCCCTTTCTCACTGCTCCATCAGGATTCAAGCAAGCCGGGCCGAAGAGGCTGAAATGCCAGAAACCGGTCCCCGGTAGCTTGTCTCCTTTCTGGTGAAGAATTGGCTTGGTAGTTTGGTCTGCCCTGTTCCCATGATGCACTGGGCCAGGGACAGACTAATTTGCATATAGCCAGGTTCTGAGCTGGGATGGGGCAGTGAGATAAATAACGGTGATGGATCAAGCCCTGATCCTTGGACTGGGTAAGAGTGATCTGCTTATTTCAGACACTCTGTTCATCACCACTCCCTTTTCTGTATCGTTTTTGGCCACTATAGGTGTGGCAGGGTATACTCAGACATGAGTCCCTTTCTCACTGCTCCATCAGGATTCAAGCAAGCCGGGCCGAAGAGGCTGAAATGCCAGAAACCGGTCCCCGGTAGCTTGTCTCCTTTCTGGTGAAGAATTGGCTTGGTAGTTTGGTCTGCCCTGTTCCCATGATGCACTGGGCCAGGGACAGACTAATTTGCATATAGCCAGGTTCTGAGCTGGGATGGGGCAGTGAGATAAATAACGGTGATGGATCAAGCCCTGATCTTTGAACTGGGTAAGAGTGATCTGCTTATTTCAGACACTCTGTTCATCACCACTCCCTTTTCTGTATCGTTTTTGGCCACTATAGGTGTGGCAGGGTATACTCAGACATGAGTCCCTTTCTCACTGCTCCATCAGGATTCAAGCAAGCCGGGCCGAAGAGGCTGAAATGCCAGAAACCGGTCCCCGGTAGCTTGTCTCCTTTCTGGTGAAGAATTGGCTTGGTAGTTTGGTCTGCCCTGTTCCCATGATGCACTGGGCCAGGGACAGACTAATTTGCATATAGCCAGGTTCTGAGCTGGGATGGGGCAGTGAGATAAATAACGGTGATGGATCAAGCCCTGATCTTTGGACTGGGTAAGAGTGATCTGCTTATTTCAGACACTCTGTTCATCACCACTCCCTTTTCTGTATCGTTTTTGGCCACTATAGGTGTGGCAGGGTATACTCAGACATGAGTCCCTTTCTCACTGCTCCATCAGGATTCAAGCAAGCCGGGCCGAAGAGGCTGAAATGCCAGAAACCGGTCCCCGGTAGCTTGTCTCCTTTCTGGTGAAGAATTGGCTTGGTAGTTTGGTCTGCCCTGTTCCCATGATGCACTGGGCCAGGGACAGACTAATTTGCATATAGCCAGGTTCTGAGCTGGGATGGGGCAGTGAGATAAATAACGGTGATGGATCAAGCCCTGATCTTTGGACTGGGTAAGAGTGATCTGCTTATTTCAGACACTCTGTCCATCACCACTCCCTTTTCTGTATCGTTTTTGGCCACTATAGGTGTGGCAGGGTATACTCAGACATGAGTCCCTTTCTCACTGCTCCATCAGGATTCAAGCAAGCCGGGCCGAAGAGGCTGAAATGCCAGAAACCGGTCCCCGGTAGCTTGTCTCCTTTCTGGTGAAGAATTGGCTTGGTAGTTTGGTCTGCCCTGTTCCCATGATGCACTGGGCCAGGGACAGACTAATTTGCATATAGCCAGGTTCTGAGCTGGGATGGGGCAGTGAGATAAATAACGGTGATGGATCAAGCCCTGATCTTTGGACTGGGTAAGAGTGATCTGCTTATTTCAGACACTCTGTTCATCACCACTCCCTTTTCTGTATCGTTTTTGGCCACTATAGGTGTGGCAGGGTATACTCAGACATGAGTCCCTTTCTCACTGCTCCATCAGGATTCAAGCAAGCCGGGCCGAAGAGGCTGAAATGCCAGAAACCGGTCCCCGGTAGCTTGTCTCCTTTCTGGTGAAGAATTGGCTTGGTAGTTTGGTCTGCCCTGTTCCCATGATGCACTGGGCCAGGGACAGACTAATTTGCATATAGCCAGGTTCTGAGCTGGGATGGGGCAGTGAGATAAATAACGGTGATGGATCAAGCCCTCATCTTTGGACTGGGTAAGAGTGATCTGCTTATTTCAGACACTCTGTTCATCACCACTCCCTTTTCTGTATCGTTTTTGGGCACTATAGGTGTGGCAGGGTATACTCAGACATGAGTCCCTTTCTCACTGCTCCATCAGGATTCAAGCAAGCCGGGCCGAAGAGGCTGAAATGCCAGAAACCGGTCCCCGGTAGCTTGTCTCCTTTCTGGTGAAGAATTGGCTTGGTAGTTTGGTCTGCCCTGTTCCCATGATGCACTGGGCCAGGGACAGACCAATTTGCATATAGCCAGGTTCTGAGCTGGGATGGGGCAGTGAGATAAATAACGGTGATGGATCAAGCCCTGATCTTTGGACTGGGTAAGAGTGATCTGCTTATTTCAGACACTCTCTTCATCACCACTCCCTTTTCTGTATCGTTTTTGGCCACTATAGGTGTGGCAGGGTATACTCAGACATGAGTCCCTTTCTCACTGCTCCATCAGGATTCAAGCAAGCCGGGCCGAAGAGGCTGAAATGCCAGAAACCGGTCCCCGGTAGCTTGTCTCCTTTCTGGTGAAGAATTGGCTTGGTAGTTTGGTCTGCCCTGTTCCCATGATGCACTGGGGCAGGGACAGACTAATTTGCATATAGCCAGGTTCTGAGCTGGGATGGGGCAGTGAGATAAATAACGGTGATGGATCAAGCCCTGATCTTTGGACTGGGTAAGAGTGATCTGCTTATTTCAGACACTCTGTTCATCACCACTCCCTTTTCTGTATCGTTTTTGGCCACTATAGGTGTGGCAGGGTATACTCAGACATGAGTCCCTTTCTCACTGCTCCATCAGGATTCAAGCAAGCCGGGCCGAAGAGGCTGAAATGCCAGAAACCGGTCCCCGGTAGCTTGTCTCCTTTCTGGTGAAGAATTGGCTTGGTAGTTTGGTCTGCCCTGTTCCCATGATGCACTGGGCCAGGGACAGACTAATTTGCATATAGCCAGGTTCTGAGCTGGGATGGGGCAGTGAGATAAATAATGGTGATGGATCAAGCCCTGATCTTTGGACTGGGTAAGAGTGATCTGCTTATTTCAGACACTCTGTCCATCACCACTCCCTTTTCTGTATCGTTTTTGGCCACTATAGGTGTGGCAGGGTATACTCAGACATGAGTCCCTTTCTCACTGCTCCATCAGGATTCAAGCAAGCCGGGCCGAAGAGGCTGAAATGCCAGAAACCGGTCCCCGGTAGCTTGTCTCCTTTCTGGTGAAGAATTGGCTTGGTAGTTTGGTCTGCCCTGTTCCCATGATGCACTGGGCCAGGGACAGACTAATTTGCATATAGCCAGGTTCTGAGCTGGGATGGGGCAGTGAGATAAATAACGGTGATGGATCAAGCCCTGATCTTTGGACTGGGTAAGAGTGATCTGCTTATTTCAGACACTCTGTTCATCACCACTCCCTTTTCTGTATCGTTTTTGGCCACTATAGGTGTGGCAGGGTATACTCAGACATGAGTCCCTTTCTCACTGCTCCATCAGGATTCAAGCAAGCCGGGCCGAAGAGGCTGAAATGCCAGAAACCGGTCCCCGGTAGCTTGTCTCCTTTCTGGTGAAGAATTGGCTTGGTAGTTTGGTCTGCCCTGTTCCCATGATGCACTGGGCCAGGGACAGACTAATTTGCATATAGCCAGGTTCTGAGCTGGGATGGGGCAGTGAGATAAATAACGGTGATGGATCAAGCCCTGATCTTTGGACTGGGTAAGAGTGATCTGCTTATTTCAGACACTCTGTTCATCACCACTCCCTTTTCTGTATCGTTTTTGGCCACTATAGGTGTGGCAGGGTATACTCAGACATGAGTCCCTTTCTCACTGCTCCATCAGGATTCAAGCAAGCCGGGCCGAAGAGGCTGAAATGCCAGAAACCGGTCCCCGGTAGCTTGTCTCCTTTCTGGTGAAGAATTGGCTTGGTAGTTTGGTCTGCCCTGTTCCCATGATGCACTGGGCCAGGGACAGACTAATTTGCATATAGCCAGGTTCTGAGCTGGGATGGGGCAGTGAGATAAATAACGGTGATGGATCAAGCCCTGATCTTTGGACTGGGTAAGAGTGATCTGCTTATTTCAGACACTCTGTTCATCACCACTCCCTTTTCTGTATCGTTTTTGGCCACTATAGGTGTGGCAGGGTATACTCAGACATGAGTCCCTTTCTCACTGCTCCATCAGGATTCAAGCAAGCCGGGCCGAAGAGGCTGAAATGCCAGAAACCGGTCCCCGGTAGCTTGTCTCCTTTCTGGTGAAGAATTGGCTTGGTAGTTTGGTCTGCCCTGTTCCCATGATGCACTGGGCCAGGGACAGACTAATTTGCATATAGCCAGGTTCTGAGCTGGGATGGGGCAGTGAGATAAATAACGGTGATGGATCAAGCCCTGATCTTTGGACTGGGTAAGAGTGATCTGCTTATTTCAGACACTCTGTTCATCACCACTCCCTTTTCTGTATCGTTTTTGGCCACTATAGGTGTGGCAGGGTATACTCAGACATGAGTCCCTTTCTCACTGCTCCATCAGGATTCAAGCAAGCCGGGCCGAAGAGGCTGAAATGCCAGAAACCGGTCCCCGGTAGCTTGTCTCCTTTCTGGTGAAGAATTGGCTTGGTAGTTTGGTCTGCCCTGTTCCCATGATGCACTGGGCCAGGGACAGACTAATTTGCATATAGCCAGGTTCTGAGCTGGGATGGGGCAGTGAGATAAATAACGGTGATGGATCAAGCCCTGATATTTGGACTGGGTAAGAGTGATCTGCTTATTTCAGACACTCTGTTCATCACCACTCCCTTTTCTGTATCGTTTAACTTAAACGAGGGCAAGATCTATTGCATTTTCAATGCTTGTTTACTTTGGTTCCATCAAGAAGGCATTCAGATGTGTCACACATTTGCCATAAATTCTGAATGTTAGCACTCTAGTTGCACATTAGATCACTGTAGTAAAGCTACTGCTCACCAGGGACGTCTGCTGCTGGTATTCAAAGTGCATGTTTCAGTCTGCATGTCAGAATTTTTTTAATGAAACAGAAGAGGATTTGAGAAGTCACTCAAAATGATCCCTAATTTTTCTTTCTGAAGCACTAATCATACCTTCTATGGCAAAATTAACCCCCTCATGTTGTTCCTTTTTAAATTGAGTGTTTTCAGACTTACCACTTCATTCCAATCAAGATGGCTTCTGGTGTGCCATACTTTTGTCATAAGTAAGACTGTTAGCGCTCTAGTTGTTCTTTAGAACACTCTGGGACATTCTGTCATTGGGCTATACTTGGGGTACATCTGGGTGATATTTGGGCTACATTTAGACTCTTTTGTCTCTGGTGGCCATCTTGGGAGACTGTATGTCAGAATTTTTTAATGAAATTGAAGAGGGTTTGAGAAGTCACTCAAAATGTGCCCTAATTTTTCTTTCTGCAGCACTAATCATAATTCATATGGCAAAATATACCCCCTCATTTTGTTTCTTTTTAAATTAAATGTTTTAAGAGTTACCACTTTATTCCTATCAAGATGGCTTCAGGTGTGCCATACCTTTGTAATAAGTAGGACTGTTAGCGCTCTAGTTGTTCTTTAGAACACTCTGGGACATTCTGTCATTGGGCTATACTTGGGCTACATCTGGGTGATATTTGGTTTACATTTGGGCTCTTTTGTCTCTGGTGGCCATTTTGGGAGACTGCATGTCAGAATTTTTTAATGAAATAGAAGAGGATTTGAAAAGTCACTCAAAATGTGCCCTAATTTTTCTTTCTGCAGCACTAATAATACCTTCTATTGCATAATATACCCCCTCATTTTGTTCCTTTTTAAATTAAATGTTTTAAGAGTTACCACTTTATTCCCATCACGATGGCTCCAGGTGTGCTATACCTTTGTAATAAGTAGGACTGTTAGCGCTCTAGTTGTTCTTTAGAACACTCTGGGACATTCTGTCATTGGGCTATACTTGGGCTACATCTGGGTGATATTTGGGCTACATTTGGGCTCTTTTGTCTCTGGTGGCCATTTTGGGAGACTGCATGTCAGAATGTTTTAATGAAATAGAAAAGGATTTGAGAAGTCCCTCAAAATGTGCCCTAATTTTTCATTCTGCAGCACTAATCGTACTTTCTATGGCAAAATATACCCCCTCATGTTCTTTCTTTTTAAATTAAATGTTTTAAGAGTTACCACTTTATTCCAATCAAGATGGCTTCAGGTGTGCCATACCTTTGTAATAAGTAGGACTGTTAGCGCTCTAGTTGTTCTTTAGAACACTCTGGGACATTCTGTCATTGGGCTATACTTGGGCTACATCTGGGTGATATTTGGGCTACATTTGGGCTCTTTTGTCTCTGGTGGCCATTTTGGGAGACTGCATGTCAGAATGTTTTAATGAAATAGAAAAGGATTTGAGAAGTCACTCAAAATGTGCCCTAATTTTTCATTCTGCAGCACTAATCATACTTTCTATGGCAAAATATACCCCCTCATGTTGTTTCTTTTTAAATTAAATGTTTTAAGAGTTACCATTTTATTCCAATCAAGATGGCTTCAGGTGTGCCATACCTTTGTAATAAGTAGGACTGTTAGCGCTCTAGTTGTTCTCTAGAACACTCTAGGAGGCTGCAGTAGAACACAAAGGAATCAACTGACAGTCTCTGTCCTTGTTGGATGTACATGTTTTACTGAGAATGTCAGACTTCATTTTCACATGACTGAGAAAGATAATGTGAATTTACAGAAAATATGCTTTCAGTTTAGCTTATAGATCCCCTTCCAAACCACTGTGGGAAAATCATGAGATATTAGTTTTCTTTCAAACAATATTCATGATATCACAGCAGAAGGTTTTTTCACATGGTAAAATCACCTTAGAACCCACCACAATTCCTAAAACGAGTATGGTACCATCAACAAATGATTTATAATGTAACTAAAGTCCTAAAACCCTCTATTAACTACAATGCTTTTTAATGAGGTGCTATCATGTATATTGGTCCCAAGATGGCTGCCAACACTTCTTGGATGAAGTGCTGACAGCCAATCAGATCAGATGTGTGGTTAGGCTCCGCCCAGATATATATCTTTTTTTGAACCTAAATTACTCAAAATCCACTGGAGCACATATATTGAGACCTAGCAAAGGCACATCGGGCTAAGAGTCCCTACAATTTTGCCAAGTTTCGTGCAAATCCATTCAGCCGTTCGAGCTAAAAGTGAGGCCAACCGCCCTATGGAAATTAACATGGGAAAAACGCGTTTTGGGACCCCCCTTTTTTCTCGGCCCCCCCTTGATGAAACCCGCCCAAATTGTCAGGGGCTTCTCAGAAACAAAATGTTCCATTTTCCTGAAAATTTCAGCCAATTCCGTCCACAAACGCCAAAGTTATTAGACATAGAATTTTCAAAAATCCCATAGAGAAAAAATCCTAACTATATATACCTACTGGCGAAACGCGTCGGGCAAATTACTCATTGCACGTGGGGAAGCGCGCTGAGACGATGTAGCCCGGAGCGGAGAGCCCTGCAGTGTTGCCTCTCAAGCCACAGGCAATTGGTATTACATTTTCACGCGGCTGCCTGGCCGCGGAGAGGGCACCATCGCTTGCCGCTGTGAAACGAGGAGCGGCAGGATGAAGCTTCACAACCAAACTACTTGGGAGTAAAAGAAGCGCAGGACTCGTCATGGTATATCAGCGCGCCAAAGCACGAAAAGCAAGCCTACTCAAGGTTCCCAATTGACATTGTATTGATCCAAGATAAACGAGGTGTATTCTTCACTATGGACTACAAATCCCACAATTCTATCTGGCTACATGTGTGCCTAGGGATTTGCTTGCAACAAAAACGCCCATCAATTAAGTGAAGTACACCGAGGACTATTTGGTAACAGCCCCTGATGACGGGGGTGGAGTCCCCCAGAAACGCGTCGGGCAAATTACTCATTGCACGTGGGGAAGCGCGCTGAGACGATGTAGCCCGGAGCGGAGAGCCCTGCAGTGTTGCCTCTCAAGCCACAGGCAATTGGTATTACATTTTCACGCGGCTGCCTGGCCGCGGAGAGGGCACCATCGCTTGCCGCTGTGAAACGAGGAGCGGCAGGATGAAGCTTCACAACCAAACTACTTGGGAGTAAAAGAAGCGCAGGACTCGTCATGGTATATCAGCGCGCCAAAGCACGAAAAGCAAGCCTACTCAAGGTTCCCAATTGACATTGTATTGATCCAAGATAAACGAGGTGTATTCTTCACTATGGACTACAAATCCCACAATTCTATCTGGCTACATGTGTGCCTAGGGATTTGCTTGCAACAAAAACGCCCATCAATTAAGTGAAGTACACCGAGGACTATTTGGTAACAGCCCCTGATGACGGGGGTGGAGTCCCCCAGAAACGCGTCGGGCAAATTACTCATTGCACGTGGGGAAGCGCGCTGAGACGATGTAGCCCGGAGCGGAGAGCCCTGCAGTGTTGCCTCTCAAGCCACAGGCAATTGGTATTACATTTTCACGCGGCTGCCTGGCCGCGGAGAGGGCACCATCGCTTGCCGCTGTGAAACGAGGAGCGGCAGGATGAAGCTTCACAACCAAACTACTTGGGAGTAAAAGAAGCGCAGGACTCGTCATGGTATATCAGCGCGCCAAAGCACGAAAAGCAAGCCTACTCAAGGTTCCCAATTGACATTGTATTGATCCAAGATAAACGAGGTGTATTCTTCACTATGGACTACAAATCCCACAATTCTATCTGGCTACATGTGTGCCTAGGGATTTGCTTGCAACAAAAACGCCCATCAATTAAGTGAAGTACACCGAGGACTATTTGGTAACAGCCCCTGATGAAGGGGGTGGAGTCCCCCAGAAACGCGTCGGGCAAATTACTCATTGCACGTGGGGAAGCGCGCTGAGACGATGTAGCCCGGAGCGGAGAGCCCTGCAGTGTTGCCTCTCAAGCCACAGGCAATTGGTATTACATTTTCACGCGGCTGCCTGGCCGCGGAGAGGGCACCATCGCTTGCCGCTGTGAAACGAGGAGCGGCAGGATGAAGCTTCACAACCAAACTACTTGGGAGTAAAAGAAGCGCAGGACTCGTCATGGTATATCAGCGCGCCAAAGCACGAAAAGCAAGCCTACTCAAGGTTCCCAATTGACATTGTATTGATCCAAGATAAACGAGGTGTATTCTTCACTATGGACTACAAATCCCACAATTCTATCTGGCTACATGTGTGCCTAGGGATTTGCTTGCAACAAAAACGCCCATCAATTAAGTGAAGTACACCGAGGACTATTTGGTAACAGCCCCTGATGACGGGGGTGGAGTCCCCCAGAAACGCGTCGGGCAAATTACTCATTGCACGTGGGGAAGCGCGCTGAGACGATGTAGCCCGGAGCGGAGAGCCCTGCAGTGTTGCCTCTCAAGCCACAGGCAATTGGTATTACATTTTCACGCGGCTGCCTGGCCGCGGAGAGGGCACCATCGCTTGCCGCTGTGAAACGAGGAGCGGCAGGATGAAGCTTCACAACCAAACTACTTGGGAGTAAAAGAAGCGCAGGACTCGTCATGGTATATCAGCGCGCCAAAGCACGAAAAGCAAGCCTACTCAAGGTTCCCAATTGACATTGTATTGATCCAAGATAAACGAGGTGTATTCTTCACTATGGACTACAAATCCCACAATTCTATCTGGCTACATGTGTGCCTAGGGATTTGCTTGCAACAAAAACGCCCATCAATTAAGTGAAGTACACCGAGGACTATTTGGTAACAGCCCCTGATGACGGGGGTGGAGTCCCCCAGAAACGCGTCGGGCAAATTACTCATTGCACGTGGGGAAGCGCGCTGAGACGATGTAGCCCGGAGCGGAGAGCCCTGCAGTGTTGCCTCTCAAGCCACAGGCAATTGGTATTACATTTTCACGCGGCTGCCTGGCCGCGGAGAGGGCACCATCGCTTGCCGCTGTGAAACGAGGAGCGGCAGGATGAAGCTTCACAACCAAACTACTTGGGAGTAAAAGAAGCGCAGGACTCGTCATGGTATATCAGCGCGCCAAAGCACGAAAAGCAAGCCTACTCAAGGTTCCCAATTGACATTGTATTGATCCAAGATAAACGAGGTGTATTCTTCACTATGGACTACAAATCCCACAATTCTATCTGGCTACATGTGTGCCTAGGGATTTGCTTGCAACAAAAACGCCCATCAATTAAGTGAAGTACACCGAGGACTATTTGGTAACAGCCCCTGATGACGGGGGTGGAGTCCCCCAGAAACGCGTCGGGCAAATTACTCATTGCACGTGGGGAAGCGCGCTGAGACGATGTAGCCCGGAGCGGAGAGCCCTGCAGTGTTGCCTCTCAAGCCACAGGCAATTGGTATTACATATATATATATATATATATATATAGAGCAGAAGTGATTCGCTGTGCTGCATAACAAATGTGTAAAAATGGCATGCATTTAAAATGGTTGTATGTCGTGCATTCCGTTGAAACGCATGCCTTTACCACGCATGCGTTACAACGGAATCCTTTTTCCATGTATAACCTTTACCACGAATATTCCTTTACCACTCATAGATTTACAATGATTTTCATTGTAAATTTATGCATGGTAAGTGCATACACTTTGTAAAGGTTATACACCTCCCCTGTACCTTTACATGACCCTTCAGCCCCCACTCCTTATAAATAACCCTGCCCTTAACCCTTATTCTTTTTCTTTAAACTAAAATTCCCTCTTACCTTTTCATGTCGTCTCCTCTCCATATTCCTTGATGACATCACTGACGTCGTACGTCATAAAGAGGAAGCGGAAGTTTCTTTCCGTTTCCTCTTAAACAACGCTCATTGCCTCTTTTTCGGAACATCAAGTGCTTTTTTTGAGGGGGGAGACCCCCACCAACACCCCTTTTAAATCCCACATTTTTTTTTTCTTGGGACACCCCCAAGCCCCCTTTTTCTTTTTTTAGCATTTACCACTCATGCCTGTACTATGTATCTCGTAGTAAATGTATGCGTGGTAAAGGCTGTCATAACCATGCATGAGTTGTAATGCATGCGTGGTAAAGGTTTTCATGGAAGCGGCCGCGTTGTAGTGGCCGTTTCCCTTTAAAATAGGGGGAAACAAAGAGATGTAGTGTCACCTGTATTTAAGGCGATTTCAATACATTCGAATGAGTTTACAATGCCATAAGAATCTTTTAAAGAAAAGTGTTTTGTAAATAGGAGATGTTTTTGATATTTTTTTGTAAGAACATGTGACCTCTGCTTTTTGAGAACAGAGAAATACATTCAAAAACATGTTTTTACCTGATCAGATATGACTATTTCCAGCAGGAACTGAATCTGCCAGATACGTTTTTTTTGCAAATATCTATACTGTTGTTTTGTAATAACGTATCAGAGCAGAAATGCAATGTTGCATCATATTTTACTTTGACAAAACATGTAAAGACTAAATCATAGAACACCCATCTTGTTCATGTTCATCTTTCAATGCACTCTTTTGCTCCAAACACTGAAGCAGTTTAATTATCTTCATAATGGAGAAACAATCTGCTAGCCAAAGAGAGATTAAGAAGTAAGGTGGATGGGAGCATACTTACCACATCAAAAATAATTAACCATGTATGCTACAGAAATCATTTCATACAACACAAATTTATCTTTTTATGTGTAGAGGTTTGGCCATGACTGTGGAGTTTCCACAGTAGTAAAGTTACTTTTGAATCATAGTTAGTGAATACCGAAAAGGAGTAAACTTACTCAAAAGTGTAAGGATGTATTTCTTGCTAAAATATAACACTAAATTGCAGATTTCCGTAATTTCACATAATTTTTCAGAAATGTCATGTATGTGCGTAAAATGTATTTAAAACAACCCTTGATGACACCATTCTTGCAATGTGAAGCACTGATTAAAACAGCCAAAATAATCTGTTCAATGAGTTTTCCATTGTGAGCAAGTTTAGCATCACCAGCTTCCTTACAAGTTGAAAACCATGTGGGAAACGTGAAATCTCATCTGAAAACTTTTGATCTAGTTCTAAAGATCTTCTGGAAGAATCGTTGATCATTAATTGATTCTATATCATCAGGTAAGAAAATAGATTATTGCACCCCTCCCTCAAGGTTCAGTAACCCGAGGACCTTACAATTTTTAGACCAAAAATAACATGAAAGTTATCACCTAACATCATTTTCATACCAGATAATTCCCTACAGACATGCCTAAGTTCCTTAAAATGCTGGTGACCATCCCTATGGGGTGTAACAATTACTTACCCCTATAACTTTAGAATATAAAACAGTAACACACATCACAATGTATCAGGGCATGTGATACATTGTTAATATTGCATCAAGAATTTTTACTTAAAATGTGATGAACAACTCGACTGTTTGTGGAGTGGTGACTTGAGATGTCTGCAGTGACCCTTTTAATAAATATATACTTAGCTTTTTTTACAATATAAAAAAGGTCTCGCAAAAAACAAAATCAGCAACTTTTCTATTTAGATAATTCAGCACATTCTTTTTTGTTATAGGGACATTAATGACCTTTAAATTCCAAGATATTAATTAAAGTTGCATAGTTATTTCCCATCAAACAAGTCGAATGGATTTTACTGTCCAAAGTTAAGAACTCAACAAGAAATATATATCTTGTGAAAAGTAAAACGAACGTTTGCACCTATTGGTTCTTTCCAGGAGTAGCACTCGAGTGTAAAAATTATTAGGACAAAACTGTAAGAGTCTGCCACAAATAGAATATGGGAAAATAACCGTATACTGCCCTGAGAGAAGCTTGTTTTGAAGGCGGTAAGGTTGTGCAATGAGTAGAGGTTAATAAAAGAATAATTGATATTGACCGATGCCTGCATCTTTTTTGACTGTGTAAAAAAACGTGATTAATATGGTACATTTGTAACACTGAGCCTTGTAAATGGCTTGAAAGAATTAATGTGGTGTTGTACAGTTATTTGTACAGTGCTTCTCAACAGCATTCCCCCCACATCCAAATACTCCTATATTCTTACGCCCTACTCCGGGAAGGAAGCCGTTTTTGACGTGGTGCGACACGAGGAAGGAGGATGCAGGGAACTTAGGACTTTACCAAGAGTTATCCCTGATGGAACAATCGTTTTTCTATCCATCCTCCTTTGAATACTAGTCTATATAGTAAAAAAAGAGGACTGTCTATAGATATATTGCAAAAAAATTCTCGAAGACGACTCACATTCTGACTACTTATTCGCATGGACAGATAATCCTATGGCTTCCTAATACTACTAACTAAGAGATTGCTTGAAACGCCCTTCTACAAAGAACTTACTATCCATTACGACGATTGTAAATACTCAAAGCAATTTGCCCTGAAGAAGTCCCTTGAGGACAAAACGCGTCGGCTGCGAACACCCGTGTTTTGCCTGTACACTTTTTTTGGAATAAAAGAAAATCACGACTGCGAAAACCTGCGTCTGTGTTCATTAATATTGTAGTTCTACAATTGTGTGGTGCACCTTTGCATTTATATATTTACTTTATAAGTTCTTGGATGAACTATCATTGTGACAGTGTGCACACACCTCGCCCATGCAAACCACCAGGGGCGATTCAAAATTTGGGGGGTGACTTGTGTTAGGTGCTAAAATTAGGAAGTTTCCACTGTCTCCTTTGTCTTTTGAAACTCCTATATTCTTACTCCATTTTTTATTGAAACAGCGGGATCGGTAAAGTAATTTGCTCAGCATTATACACTATAGTCAAGAGGGGAATGTGATACCCAAGTTAAGATTTGCATGATCACCTGTTCGCAACCAAAAAATGGACCTCTTTGAAACCTATAATTACATTAAAGTCACAGCAATGACACGCCATGTCTGAAAATATGTGAAGCCAAATACACTCTCAGGATTATTGCATCACAGCTTTGGTAGAAACGTAACATGTAATTTACAGTGTTTTCGTAATGAAGTTAGCCATGTATTCAATTTTATTTACAAGACCCCAAAGGTTTTACCAACATGCAGCATGTCAGAACATTGCCTCAGATCACACAGGGTGACCAAACGGCGAAACAAGGATTATATTCAAGGGGCTGATTTACCAGCCACTTGCGCCACTTTTGCGTCATTTTTAACATGGGAAAAATGACGCAAAAATGGCGCAAGGGGCTTGTAAATCTGCCCCAAAGTTTTTTGCTTCCTCAGTTCATTCCTTCGCCATTTGACAATACGGGCTGGATCATGAAACATTTAGCTGGCGTTATTTCATGCAGTTGTGTAAATTAAGGCAGTGTTTAGTGCGAATAACTTTTTCTACCGTATTATGAAAGGATGATTCTGGATGTGTTAATGTATAAAAAGATTGCTTGTACATATTTGTAGTGTGGCATTTTATTGTGATAGTGATGTGTTCAGTTATGTTTTTTTTTGTTGATTTGCTTTCTGCTGCATTATCCCATTACGTTGTTTTCTACTATGGTTGTTTTGCTGCATTGTGTTCTGACAGTTGTGCTTTGTTGTGTCCTCTTTTGTTTTAATTGTGTTGTTATATTGCTTTCTGTATGTTATTGTGACAGTTTCTACTGTTTACTTTAAATATGTTAACACATGTTCTTATATATTTCTAGCCAAAAGCACTACATGGCTTTACAGTTCCTATGGCACGCAACGATTTACCCTTGGCTAAAGTTGTTAAAATAGGGCTGCTGCAAGTATTTGACTAATTAATACATCAGTCAGCCCATAATAGTGGCAGTGACAGTATCTTAAATTCGGGCTTGCAGTGCTCATTTTATGTGGTCCATGGTCTCTCACAACCTATAAAATCCAAAGCAGTAAGTAGGACTCAGTGTGGTCTACACCATGTGGGCCAGATTCTGAAAGGTTTAGCGTCAGGTTAGTGTTACTTTTTCTTAACGCAAACCCAATGCTAAGCTTTTGGTGGGAAACCAATCCAAATTGGTATTTGCATTGTTTTGTATTGAAAAGTACTGCAAAGCAGCGTGAATCGCTGCTTTCCATTATTTTGCACAGCTGCGAACGGTGGTGGGAGTACCTGCGGGTGGTGATGTCGGGAGGGGGAGGGGCAGGGTGGGGGGTAGTAATGTATGGATTACGGAGTTCAACAGTTAACATATATGTGAATAAAACAAATTTCGATGCATGCACTGCATCACCAAATGTGATGCAGTGCGTGCAACAAATGTTGTTTTATTTATTTATATGTTTACTCTATCTCCATGTCACCACCCGCAGGTACTTCCACCACAGGCCGCGGCTGGGGTTACAGGGGTCGACCATGGGCCTCCCATGCAAACATCCATGCTTTTTGATACTGAACCCTATTCACTAATATTAGTAGACAGGGTTTAGAGCCAAAGATTAACACCACTGGAAAGCGTTCATTAAAAGGAGACATTTTGTCATTTTTCCTTTCTTTTTCTACTTTGCGTGTGTGCTGCACTGTGCAGCACACATACAAAGTAGGACAAGGCTTAAAATCTGTCTACCAATAACTAATGGAAGGGGAGTAAGGTTTGCAATGATAATGCAATAAATGGTATACCCCAAAAAAAGATAAATTTATAAGTGCCTACAAAGTCTAGGTCTTTTCTGTACTAGTTAAAACTTGTTAGCCATAGTATATCTTACAGGAAGGGCACCTTTTCCCTACAAAACCTATGGTAGACTTGGGTACACACCCTAGCACTATGGCGTTTAAGTTGGGTGCCTGGTGCACTGCAGCTGAAAATACCCCAGGCGCTAGAGAGAGGGGAGGAGAGAGCAATAGCTCCTTGAATATGGTGCTGTCCTGGACTAATCCACCTTTACTGGCTTTAGTGTACTAAGGGCTAGATAATGAGTGACCCTTGCGGGGTGTGATAATTAGTGCACCTTCAGAATTGATCAGGTGCAATATTTATCACCTATTATGACCTTTTGGAGGAAACATGCAGATTTTGGTGTTTTCCATACAGAAATGTGTATGTCCTGGTAACTACTGAGCCTTTTCACCTAGTTAAATTCTGGCTGATTTCACATCCCAAGATTTTTAATGAAGGGTGAAAAATATCCCAATGTTGGTAATTTCCAGGTGCAATAAACATTGCACCACTTACAACTGTGATCCCTGCACAAACAGGTGCTTGTGTAGGTGTTGGAAAGTGGTTTATTAGTTGTGATAATTAGGGACCTACCACTAGTAATAAGGCCACCAACACAATAAGAGGTTCCTTCAAGATCTAAATAAATTATTCCCCTGCTCGCCCCTTTGTAGCTGGCAACAAGCAGGCAGGCTTAACTTAGAAGACAGGTATGCAAATCATTTTAAACATCAATACATTAAATAAGTAAGATACAGAACACAACAAAAATCCAAAGCGAATAAATCAAAATGGGAAATATTTTTATCTTTAAAATAACAAAAATCCAATGTAGGGTACTGGAGATATGCATTTTTAAAGATTAAACACTTTCTAGTGGTTAAAAGCCCAAAGCGCCTCTTTGGGACAGCGTGTCCTGCATGACCGGGGCAAAGTCAAACTATGAGGCTGACTGCGATGCAGCCCTGGTTGGATACAATAAGAGGGAGGCCTCGGTCCAAATTTTACCTTCACACTTAGAAACATTTTCGGAGTTTTTCCTCTAGATGTTGAACAAGGCTACTCTTCTGGCTAGGATCTGAGTTGACAACAGCAGTTTGGCTTAGTGCAAGATCTCAGTGAAATCCTGGGAGTCTTGTTGATGACAGGAACTCCAGAGCTTTCAGCGGATGAACATGAAATCCAGGCAGGGTCATGGTTCGATGTCGGTGGCTTGACTCTCGTCGATGGGTCAGTCCACTTGTGAAGATTGTTAAAAAGTGACACCCAGAGGTATGACAAAATCCTTGGCATATGCCACGGTTACAATTGAAACTTTTCCATTACCCCTGCAGTTACACAAGTGAGCCGGAAGATTTTTTCGCCGGCCCGGTGATGTTCTTAGAGTGAGTCAATTCTGCTTGAGTGTTCATCCCAGCCAGGTTGGAAGTATCACCTGCTGAGCAATGACCAAGACCACTATTCTCCGTATACAGCCCTGAGGAAGTCGTTGAATTATTTTCCACACGCGTCAAAACACGTGTCAGCTGGTTTCCCTTTGTTCTTTGGCTCTATGAAAAAGAAAAAGAAAGATTGAACAATTTCTTACCCACAGATGTTACCCAACACTTGAGCAACCCCATCATAACCAACAGGGTTAGGGGGTCTAACTTATTGTTGGCAATGGGGTTTGCCTCCCATTACAAGTAGTGTTGCCATGAAGGCCAGCACCCAACAGAGGCTACTCACAGCTGTTGGAATCCAGAGCTGCAGCCTCAGCTCCCCACTGACAGGTGACTTAGCTGCTTTAGAAGCAACTGCGGGTTCCTGGAACCTCTTCTTCTGTTTAGAGTGGGGCTATTACATCCTGTGGCAGACACCCTTCTTCCACCATTTCCTTCTGTCAGTGCAGTGTTGGAACCCTCCTGTTTGACAGCCGCCTGACTGTTCAGGACTTCATTGTGGTCAGGTGAAGCCTTACAAGTGAAAACTCTGCGTATCTCCCTTACTGGGAAGGAAGACCCGTGGCTCACTGGAACTCTCTATAAGAGTGGCCCACCTTTCCTCTTCTTTTCCCTTTCTTTTGGGACCCCAGTCTCCTATCTGACAGGACTCCCCCAGGACTTTGGGTTGGGGGCCGCCTGGGCGACCGCCCCACTTGGGATCACACCAACCTCTCGAAGGTCATTGCCCAGGATACAATCTATGGGGATCTTAGACCGGATTACCACCTTATATTAATCAAAGCTACCCTCCCTCTCGTGGGGGAATAAGGCTACATGTTTGGTTGTGACCGCACCTGTAGCTACCCTGTCTTTTTTTGCCTCTCCCGGCACATAAAAGTCTGTGGACACCAGCCTGTCGCTCACTAGGGTGTTACTGGCACATGTGTCTCTCAGGCCAATGGCATGGAATCTATTCACCTGAATGGAGTAGAAGTGATTACTCCCACCCTCAGGGATCACCAGTTTACCATCTGAACCTGTCTCCCAGCACAATTACATGAGGACCTCTTCTATGGCTACACTGGATAGCCCAGTGCTAACCACCTTCTAGGAACAAGCAGGGTCAGCCCTGAAGTGGCCTGACTGCTGACAGTCAAAGCACATCCTGTTGTCCAAGTATGTTTTAGCCTTGGTCGCCCCTGCCTCTGTTTATTAGAGTGGGAGTAGGAACTACTCTCCTTCTTTTTAAAGTTCTGGGGTATTGAGGGAGTCTCTGTTATGGGCTTACCACCTCCCTCTTTTGTCTTTTTTTGGAGTCTCCCCGTCAGCTTTCAGAGCCAGCTCGATAGGGATAGAAAGCTTTGAATCCATCAGATGCTAGTGTAAATCTTCTGAGAGACAACTAGCCAATATGAACAAAGTGTAGAGCCCCCTTATAAATACTTATTTGGTTAACCTCAATTCAGCCCTCTAGCATCTTTACTAGGATATCCACAAAGTCCACTCAGCATTGGGTGTTGACTTTCTGGGTGAGCCTGTATCGCTTTTGGGTGAGACCCGATCTCTCAGGGTTGGCTACATATTAGCTATTAAATTGATCAGGGTAGCTAAAACGTTGTTCTTCACAACTAAAATTGAACTAGAATTGATTTGGCAAAAAGTGCTCCACATGAGATTTTTGTCAATGCTAAGGGCTTTCTCCATCCTAAAGCCTATTCTGTTGAAATGCAGCCCTTGCAACATTTATGTGAGAAGCTGTCAGTTTTCTTCAAACAGAATATTGAGAATAGCCAAGCAAAGTTTCCCAACAGTAAGCTAGGCCCAGGTCTGTGGCTGGGTTCTTCGGTCACTACCACTTTTAGCTCCATAACTGTACTTACTCTACAGTAATCAGAATGTGCCAACAAGTTCTGCAAATCTGGCTCTCCTTTGGATCTCTGTCGTCGGTCAAGTCTTAGGAAAGATATTTACATATTATGTGAATCCCATTTTTAACACTGTTTTAAATGTATCATTAACTCTAGCCTAAGTGCCAGATATATGGACGTTGGCTATGCTGAAACCCTTTTAAAATAGTCAACAGTGGATTCTAAGATCCTAATCTGTTTCAGACCTATCTTCCTGGTTACTAACTTGGCAAAAATGTTGTAAAAGTTATTCAATGTTCAACTAATGAGCTATTTGGAATGTTTGAGTTCCTTATTATGTTTCAATCAGGACTTAGACCATAGCACTCAACTTAGTCATCTATTCCTGAAGTTTAAGAGTCTATAAAAAATCCCTATTGATAAAGGCAGTAATGCCAGTCTAATTCTCCTCGATTTGTCAGCAGCATCTAACAATGTGTCACACAATATACTACTACAGAATCTTGCTGAACTTGGAATCCTAAGCTGTGTCTGTTCGTAGATTAAATCTTTGTTCACAAACAGGAATCCGGTGGTTATAATGGATCTCTTTATTTTAGCAGAAAAAGTATTAAAGTATAGGCTCCTCAGGGCTCTTTGATAAACCCTATTTTGCTTAACGTATACATATCTCCTTTGGTTTTACCTTATTGAGTCATTTGGAATCAATACAGCATCATATGCAGATGATACTAAATTGAGTCTATCTTTGGGTAAGATTCCTATGGATCTGAACTACAGAACTGTTTTAATCAAGTCCTCCGCTGGATGAACAATACGGAAAAAGCAGAAAATCTTTTATTTTAAACAAGCAATGCATTTACTGTGAGGGACTGTTGGCCTGATGGACTTGCTAGGGTGTCTCCTTCCATGTCTGTGCAAAGGAATCTAGCATCCAATTTGACAGTGATCTATTGTTTCATCATTTAGTCATGACAGTGTTGGGAGCCTGTTTTACCTCCTTACATCTCTTTAAAAAAATGTTAAGTTTATCTCTCTTGTGGCTAGGAAGAGGTAGTGCATACCTTAATTCCCTCTTGGATTGATTATCATAACAGTCTTAATTTAGGCATCACTAAATATTTAAATTAACACATTTCAGGTAATGCAAAATGCTACTGTTTGACTGATGCTTAAATTCCATCATAGAAGGTCTCTCTCCCAGAGTCTCATGGTACTTTGTTGGCTACCTGTGTAGAAACTGATCCTGTTTAATTCTTTGATGATCACTTTGAGAGCTTTCCATCAAGTTGGAGCTAAATATCTTTGTGACTATTTCAGGCATTAGAACACCCAAACAATCCTTAGGTCCAAAAATTCCAATCTCTTACAGATACCCACATTCAGAATGAGCACCAGAGTTTGAAGATATTTCTCTTTGGGAGCTAAATCTTGGAATCAGCAAGCTTTCTCCTTCCCTGAGACAATTGGGAAATGAAACAACTTTCTAAAAACATGTTATGACCTGGGTGTTCCCCTCTGCAGTATTTATGTGATGGGCCTTACTCTTTCCGACTTGCCCCGGTTGGGGAATTTGTGCAGTTAACAAATACTAATTTCTTTAATTAATTCCTCACAATTATAACTTGGGATATGAATGGTCCAAATGAAGCCTCATTATGCAGTTGGAAATGTAGATACCTGAAATGTGATTTTAGATGCACTTGAAAAATGCTCCTCTTTGTGCAAAAAATATTAGGTTATAAGTAAGTGTTCTTTGATTCCAACTGACTAAAATGTTGGCCAATATCTTTGAACAGCTTCTGCTACAGTTTTACCTTAGGAGAATGTTCTTACTGCCCTGCAAGAGGATCACTTTTGACAGATTTAGCAGACCTATAACTCAGTTTATGGATATTGATTTAAAATACACACAGACAGCACAAACAGAGCATCATTATTTACTTATATACTTCAGGGCATATTTAGAGACTGCCCACCAAGACACTTCAGCAAAAATGTATGGATCTCAGGTTTGCCAAATTAATGGTTCCACCACTATGCTTAGAGGTGGGTGGATCATAAGTAGCAGTGGGCTGTCTGTCAATAGAAATCAGAGAGTTTGTCTTTTCTCTTGTTTCGGGTGCCGAGGTAAGCCCAGCATTCTCAACAAGATATCAACAAAATTACCCCCCACAAGTTGGCGGAACATTCTCAGCATTTCAGGGTCATTGTTCTATATTTTTCAATAACAAACACCTACTTTTGAGTTTTGTTTCTGAAAAGCAGTAAAAGATGATCCTGTGCAAAAGCATTGAATACGCTTTATTGCCTTCAACAGAGCTGCCATGGTCCCCATCTGCCTAGCAGAGACCTTTAAAAAGACAGGCTATGCGCCACCAAAGATAGGATGCAGTTAACAAACCTCTGCTGACCTGCAGAATAGAGTATTGTCAGTCAAACAATAAATGAGACCTTATTATCAACCAGTTATTTCATCCATGCTATGAGTCACCTCTTGGAAAAGGTTTACAAATGGATTCCCTATGAGGGTACACTACATGATGAACATTAGATGAAAGCTCATGTGTTTTGAAATAGCAGAATAAGAATTATTTCCCAAAAAGTATAGCCGGTTTATAAAGGATCTATACTTTAGCAACATATTAACTGTCACCAACAGTGTAGCAAGCACCACATTTTGGAATAATTCTGACTTTAAATTATTAAGCACTAATTAGATGTTTTAATTCTTGGTAGATAAACATTAATTTAACAACAGGATATCAATATCAGCTACCATCAGAGGCTCCCTTCTCTGAAGCAGACTAGGATAAGAGGATGAAACGAAGGGGGAGAAAGAAGCAGATGGGAAGAAGGATGAGGTAGGAGAGGGCTGTTAGAGAAAGGTATACTCGATTTAATTATTGATCACTACCATAACAAATTGAATAATCTGCCCAAAACGGGGTCAGAATTCCTTTGGAATACCCTACACATTTACCTTCAGCAGCAAAAGATTCTTCATGAAATACAGAATGTGTGCATCTGACAGGACAACGGTGTTGTAAAGTTGCAAAGTTTTTCCTCCACAAACTCTGATGTGTTCTTTAAGGCTCTGCTAGCTTGGAAACCTTTGCACGAGGTTGCAAAGGTTGAATTGTGATAAAAATGCCATAAAGTTAGTTTTCAAAAAAAAATGTTAACACAACTGGAAGGCAAAATGTATGTGCTATTAAAACTTTCCTTGAACAGACGTTTGCACAGGGATTGGAATTCTGACTTGTGAATTAATTACTACATGGGGAATTTGTTCCCGGGTAAGATATTTTCCATGTTTAGTAATTACTATACCACTCCTGCCACCACCACTAACCAGAAAAAAGCCCAGAAAAATCTATTAGGGGAAAACATGCAGAATTGGTGTGGTTAATGTTATAACTTATTCTCACCTACAAAAATATATATGATATACTTACTACACATTTAACCCTCTCCAAATTAGTAGGATTTACATGTAGCAATAAATACCCCCCCCTATTGTGAAGTATTCGTTTTCAGACCATTGACTGATAATTTTTAGTGCAAAAACTCTTTATTTGACTTTACAAACTTCTTGAAGTGGGTACATTTTAAATTAGAATGTCATGCACCCACACACAAACGATTAAACGTAATGGTAATATTCTTGATGGTACATTTTTAACTGTCTCTTCATGAATGTAGATTAGATATCTAAGTGTGCTGTTTAGAGTCAATCTTCATACTAAACAGATTCATAATACCCAGTTGAGAATGATTCCAGAGTTTCTTCAACTTCATTTTGTTCCTGTCTGTAATTACCTCTAAATCAGATGGTGTGCCAAAACATGGGTACCTTAGTATAATGTATCATATAACTCAATTTGTTCTTTTCTGCTAAGGGCCAAGAAGACTGAACTACTCAAAGTTAATTGTGCTTCCATGAAGATGGTGTGTTGACCAGAAGTTGGGGCTGGACCTTTCAAATTTGGCTTAGCCAAGACTTAGGGGCCGATTACGATGTCATAGAATATGGCTCCGACCCTCGGTCGGAACCGTTCCTACCACATCGCAATCTCCTGTTTGGATAACTTTCAGACCTACTCATTTGGATGGAATTGATCGGAAAGTAACCCAAATAGGATTTCCGAATGACCTACAATGGGCTCAGAGAGCCCGTCTGCCATTTGCAAAAGGGCCTGTAATCGCAAGGAGGGCTCTTTCCGTCTGAGGGATTGTGATGGCAGATTCCCACTGCCTTTCTGTGCAGTCCTCTGGATGGTGGCCTAGGTGGCACCTATGGTGCCCCCCTGTTGATTCCTGTACCTGGTGGCAGAAACCTTGAAGTGCCTACCATGGGATACATGGATGAACTGCACCTCAAAACCTTATTTTGAGAGTCTAGATTTTCTAACCGAGCGGCAGCCTTATCGTCATGAACAGTTGTCATTCCAAGCGTTGAGAAAATCTCGCCAGGTGCCCTCCTAGCACCCGAAAATGGCACTAGAGTATGCTGATTCTTGCTCTGGCTCACCAACTTACCGTTGGCGAGCCATAAACGAGAAAAAAAGTTCCCACAGGATTGTTGGTGGCCGGAAGTAGTTGCCAAAGTTCTGTCAACTCTGTGGCAGAGAGGAATTTATCGCCTACCCCTATAGTGTACCTTTTCTAATCAGGGCCATCATGTCTGGTTTTGGAGTCCTATAATTCTAAACTCTCTTTAATGGTGGAGTCGGATTTTAAGTCACAATTCTGAAAATGCCATTTGTAGAAATTTGGCCTTTTCTTGTGCTAACCATTTTGGGGCTGCTGCCTGTTCCTGGGTCACATGACAAGGTGTGATTGGAAGTTGGCATTTGTGTATTCCTCTCAGACAGCATCACAATGGAGGGTCTAGGTGTTGGCAGGATGGCCATCTCTGGCAGGATGGTGGGCTTGGAGCTGTCACCTACCACACTTGCACTTCAAAAGCACTGGCCCAACTCACAATCAAAGGATTTCACACTACCCTATCGTGCCCCCAGAAAGACTAAGACCATGGCAAGGAGGAAGAAATTTCCAGACAACTCTGTAGGGGGGAAGCTCCAGAAGCGTCTCCCACTTCAAAGTATCCACCAAGTATAAAAGGGATCCTCAGACCCAATCTTGAGATCACTTTTGGACTTGTGGAAGCCTTGGAAGAAGGAGTACTCTCCTTTTGTTCTGCTGCACAAAGGACTTCCCAAATGCTCTGCTGCACTTCCTGCAAGAGAGACTGCTATCCTGCTCTGCTATCTGAGGAAGAAGAACTGGGCCTTGCTGTTGTTATTCCTAACCCCCCAAGATGTGCCTCCCCAGTTCTGGACCCATGGAATTGGGAATAAAGGTGCTCTACCAGTCCAACTGGGGTCCCCATCAAAACCTATGCAGCACAATGAAACTGGGCACAACCCTCACAGATCGTCAATGGACACAAAGCAGCATGATGCAACTCAATGCAGGACCCCACATTGCTCATTGCAACAGATGCAGACTGATGCATCTTAACACAGGATCCTGCATTGTTCCTCAGAACCTCCTCTATGCTGCCCAATGCTCCACATCAGGACATACGATACG
>NW_028240714.1:7500-72444 GCF_964263255.1 Lissotriton vulgaris | reverse complement strand
AATATTTGATTATCAATTAACCCATAATTGTTATTCAATTATAAATTCATTAACTTCCTACCCTGTACCCCTAAAAACCTAGCAGCTGTACCTAAAATATAACTTAAAAATAAGTATCAATTAATTCACATATTTAAAATCAATTAAATAATTCATTAACAATTAATACTTAGGGGTTTATTACAATGTCGGGCGCAAAGACTCTGAACGGCATTCGGTTTTTCCAAACCGGTGCCAGAACCTATGTTTCCGACTGACTCTGAAACATTTCCGACAGACCAATTATGATGGAAAGGTAAGCGTTGGGTCCTTCCTACTCGGTTCTGACCTGCATTTGTAGACTCTGAGTCGGTCGGAGCCGAATCGTATAGGTCTATGGATCGCGTTTGCGACCTATGTATTACCTTGTTGGAATCGGACAGCCTTTCCGAATCAGTTTGTCCGACACAAAACATAAGTCGGAAAGAGAATTTGGGGGCCCGTAGCAGGCCTCCCTTAGCCCAGTGGCCTCCGGTTGGAACTTGTGGGGGTACCCATGGGATCCCTCTTTACAACCATGCACAGTGTTGTAGGCAAAACTGGGTGCCCACCACAGGGTGCAAGGTTTTCCGCAACCACCCCTTTTTTCAATGAGAGCCTGTGTTGTCAGTCAGAACACAGGCTCCCTTTGAAGTCAATGGGAGTCAGACTGAACGACGTTTGGAACTATCGTAATCGTTTGGTGGGACTCCCCGAACCTGATTTGATCAGAAACTATTCAAAAAAGGAGTAGGTCGGAATGCTTTCAAAACAACATCTTAATGAGGCCCTAAATTGTCAATTGACTATCACTTAATTAACTTCGCAGCATAACCCTACAAACCTAGAAAACCTCAACTAAATTATAATTAAAATAAATAAGTATTCCATAATTTACATATTAAAAATTAATTCACATCATTAATTTACAGATAATAATTATTACAAATTAATTATAACTTACTTAACTCCTGGCCCTATACACCTACAAACCTATCATCCCTCAACTAAAATATAAGCAAAATAAATCTCATTTTATATAATCAAAAATCAATATAATAATAATTAAAATTAATACAATTTTGGTAATTAATTGTTACATAATTAACTTCCCACACTCGACCTCAGCAAATCTAGCAACCTGTAACTCAAATATAAGTAAAGTTAATAAGTATTTAATTCATTGCATGATTAAAAAGTAATTAAATAATTAATTAACCATTAATAATTAATTGTTAATTAATTATTACTGAATTAACTTTCCACCCCAAACCCCTAAAAACCTCACAGCCCACAAATAAAATATAACAAAAATAAATCAGTATTACATACTTTACATAATAACTGTCAATCATATAATTAAATAAAATGTATTCAATTATTCATAATTAATTATTATCTAATTAACTTCCAACCCTATCCCCCTACACACACAACTGCTACAATAATATAAATTACTATTGACAAATAAATAAAAAATACTAAATCAATAAAAGTTATTTTTCAAAAACAAATCAGGAACATTTATATAAAAATAGTAGCACTTACAATTAATATATCAATTAAAACACATTTAAATAATTAATAAACAATTTGTAACCACTATATTATTGAAAACCATTTTAAAACATCAATATTATTTAAAATGATACTACTTACCTCATAAAAACTATATTCTTGTCAATGATATTTGTGCATCACGATATTTGTGTGAAACAAGATTTAATTTATGATTTTTTTATCTCGATATTTTGTCCAAATACACAGAGGAAACCCGATATACAATGAGAGGGTTACTCAAGAACTTTTCAAAAACTACTTTATTAGGCATTACTAACTTACAATATAAGAACTCATTGTGGATGTGTCTAGGATTCAGGATCACAGGAGAAAGAAAAATTCTCCCAAGGCTTGATTCAAGCTGATATGTTTCTTCTTTTACTGAGAATATTAAAAGGCTAGGAATGATGATCAACTCCAGAGAACTTGGAAGTAAAAGTCACGTGTAGAATGGATGCAGGTATAAAATTATGGCATTCAGGGAATGTAAATGATATGGATATCACAGTGTTCTCTGCAAATTTACCAAATGATAAACAAGGAAAGAGGCAGCATGTGAAAACTGAATTAACAGCATTAGCCTCCCCTTCAAGGGATAAGTCTGATATTTGGTCAAAGATATCTTGGGAATGTCCTCAAATTCTAAAGAAGGAGCGCAAGATATTGAAGTACACAATTACTGGTGCTACTTCTGCCACAGATACCTAAATGTGTATATTTTTCTAGATAAGCCTGTGTACCTGCTATACTGTGCAAGATTGCTAGATATGATAGGAAATAGATAAAGTTGTCAAGGTTCTAACCAACAAAGCACCCATGACTATCCATGAAAAAAGGGAACAATCAGGAGGACCTGCATGAGGGCTGGATGATGCCTAATTACGAGACTATGTTAATGGACAAGAGAGAGTAAGATATTGCTACAAAACCTAGAGTATTATCCATTATATATTCTTAGCTCAATAACATTGTATGTGATGTTGAATATCTAAACTGTTTTCTTGCACACACACACACACACACACACACACACACACAGCTAAGAATTTGTCAAGCAGGCTTCTCTTTCATGTTATGTGGTAGTACACATGAATACTTTAAACACTAGGGGCCATATGTATCAAGGGACTCATTTGCGATTCTGAATTAGCGATTTTCTGCGAATCGCAAATTGGTATGTATGTAACAAATCGCAATTAAATAGCGATTCGGTAAAAATCACTATTTAATTGTGAGATTCCTAAAAGCGATTCCTTAACTGTTAGAAATCGCAATTTTGCGATTTCTTAACGGAAAAAATCGCAATTTAGCGAATTTCGCAAATCTGCTAATCGGAAACTCAGGTGCAGCTTGATGACATCACAACGAGGAAGTGTGACTACCCATGCTTAACCTGAGTTGCTGAGTCACAGTCAGAGTGAAGGAGTGGTGGAGAGGGAACTCTGCAGTTTCTACAGTATGGCTGAAACTGGAGACATGGCCAGCCAGGAAACACAGCAGCAGCAGGGTGAAGGTTCAAGGAAGAGAAAACAGAAATTTTCAGTGGCTGAATTGGAGGCATTAATCCAGGAAATGGTGCTCAGTCAAGTGCTACTGTTTGGTAAAAAATCTTTGAGGGTGCCGGAGACCCGCAAAAGGCGCATTTGGGCTGAAATTCAGCAGAAAGTAAATGCAGTGTTGGTGACACACAGGAGTGTGGATGAACTTAGAAAGCGATGGTATGATCTGCGCCAGCACTCGGAGGAGAAGTTGGCTGCCAGGCTGGAGCAGTCCAGGACCACCAGTGGAGGGACCTCAACAATCTCGGACTCAACACCTCTGGAGGAACTGGTAGAGGGGACGCTGCAACCAGAAAGTGTTATGGGCATGGCTGATCTCGACAGCTCCGAGCAACCAGTACCAGGACCAGGTAAGAAGCATGCCATCACACCCCTGACACCCCCCAAACACCCCCCATCAGCGACCTAGGGGCAGGAAATAAGATTTGCAGTCTAGAGCAGGTACACAGGCACACACATCAATACATTATGGGAGATGTAGTCACATGAACAGTAAAGTGGTGCATTTTCAGCCAGCCAGTCCCCAATAGCATGTGCAGGTCAGGAAAGGAAAGTACATGACACATGTAATCCCAAACTGTGAAATGTATTTATTGCCACATGCAAGTGAGTACAGTTAATAAATGTGTGCATTTACGTCCACAGCACAATCTGCAATACAGCCTACAGGCAGTGGGACATTGGTTGAAAGTTCAAACTTAGAAGACGCAGGGCATGAGGGAAACAGATGGGGAGGACAGCCCTGTCATCCCTCCAAAGCAACGCAGAAGACATGTAGTCAGACCACTACTCCCATTGGAGGGCGAGGCAGAGGACAGCGATGTCAATGTTCACTCCGAGCCCACACAACCACAGCAAGAAGTCTGTGCATGTGCTCACCAACTCCCACAAGGCACAACCAGGCGCAGACCGCGCACAACCAGCAGTGCTGCAGATCCGGGTGAGGGAACAGTCTTTGCCGGCCTGGAAATGCATATGTTTCAGGTGCAGCGCCTGCAAGCAAAAAACATAAAATCTTTACAAAGAGAAGTGAGGGCAGGCTTCAGGGGCATGACGAGTGAACTGACGGGTGCCCTGCAGGCAGTCTGTGAAGAACTAAGAGCAGACTATGCTGCAAGGCGCCGAGAGCTGCAGCGCCTGGACCTCTGTACACAGGCTGTGAACCGCCTGGCCTCTGCCACCAATATCCTCTCCAGGCGCAGCATACACATGCAGCGCGAGATGGCACACGGTAGTCAGGATGTAGCTAGGGCACTGGTGCAGGTTACATCTGCTGTAGACGAGCTGCGGGCAATTCGTACGACTGGGCCAGGAGTCCTAACTCCCACTGAAGAGGACGCACTGTCAGGGCAGAGCAGCACCACCCCACCACCCATCATGGAGAAGCACCGTAGTGGCCGAAACTGTAGGCCTACCATGCCTAATGAGCACACTGTGCAACCACCAACAGGGGCTTCAGCTCGCCAGCGCCGAATTCGAGGTGCAAAGTTTGTGACCACTGGAAGAGGGCAGCTACAGACTTCACTTGCACTGTGAGAATAACATGTGCAGGAAAAATGGAGTGTGACTAGTTGGCATTCAGGCTGTGTGACATAATTGATCCTGCAGTTAAGGAATTAAACACAGTCGCACACATGAGATATGGCATTGTGTAATTTTTTCTTACCTAGAAATAGTTGCGTGTAATCTCATCTCGCCTCTGGCGCCCAGCTGCTGCACCAGCTACACCAGCTGCCATACATCTTGGGCCAGGCCCCTCCACGTCTGAGGATTCTAATTCACTGACCTCCACTGGTGTGCCTTTCCTGGTGGCGATGTTGTGCAGCATGGCACATGCTACCACTATCTTGCAACTGGTCTGAGGGTTGTATTGTAGTGCACCTCCGCTCTTGTGGAGGCATCTGAATTTGCTCTTCAGTATCCCGAATGTGCGTTCAATGGTGCCTCTGGTTGCTATGTGTGCTCTGTTGTATCGCCGCTCCCCAGCGTTGGCAGGATTCAGGTAGGGCGTCAGAAATGAAATCCCGGTGTCATGATCGCAGCTTACCCGAACTACGTTTCCCGGCATGCCCTGGGCCGGAACTACAACTCCTGAGATCCTTCGCGACGCGCTGCATTCTCTCGATGAACACAGTTAAGGAGAATGGCGGCCGGGGATCGGTGTCGGGTATTCCGGTCCGTGAGCCTGTTCTGATTTGGGATTCGTCGGTCCTGGTGCGGTAAGGGTGCTTGCACCACAGCCCTTCGCAGCAGATTGCTGGTTGTTATTTTTGGTTTCCTGGTTACTTTGGGGGCTTAGCGATAACGGCTGTTATCGTGGTGCTAGTTCTAAGGCTTGGTTTTCTTTGGATGTGACTCGGTTGGCATTTTCGGCCAACGGTGGTGATTCTGCTTGGTGATAGCAGATTTTTGGGTAGCACCAAGTGCATTTCTAGGTTGTTCTACTGTACATTGTGATTAGGCCTTGTACCCAGCTAAGAGGCATTAGTTGGGTGTTTGGAACCACCAAGAGTTCAAGAAGGAGCTTTGATTGATGGCATTTGAACTGTGTTATCTTTTAAAGGCAACATGCTTACCTTTTCTTTAGGTGTTAACTGTGTATTTACCTCTTCTAATTAACAGGGGTTCTGGAGGTGTAGGCTACACTCTTCTCCTGTGAGGTTTAGTGGAGACAATACTTAGGTATGTTCGTATGTCATGTACAGCAGGATATGTAGATGTACATAGTATCTTATGTCACGAAGCATATCACGTTTTTTCCTGTCTTTGTGCATTACTTTAGTTACACCATATCAACCCCTACGTTGCCTCTACACATCTACAAGGCTTAATTATTCTTTTACAGGTATATCTCCTTACAGTACTTTCAAGAGCATTGTGGTATCTAAGGCATAGGAATCTAGTCTTATGTGTGTGTTCAGTTTATGTCTTTCAGATCTCCCTCCCTGCTCTCCCCTTCCTTTCCTTCCCTGATCTTTTCTATTATCCCCTCACTTGATCCTGTCAATGCTCTGCGCCATTACGGCAATTCAGGCGTTGGCTCGATCTAGAGGTGGGCATACCAATCAACAAACCGATCCTGAGGACTATTCTGAACACCCGGACAGCATATTTATGCACTGTCACCTGTGGGGTGGGATGGATCTGGTTAGTCACTGTACTGCACATGATAGTCAGAACAAATGTGGCCTAAGTTTAAATGCATTTACCTAGTAGATATCCCTCGCCAAACTCCCCACTTGTGAGTCTACGGTATATCCCACTGTGACGGAAGATGAAAGCGTCATGAGTGCTGCCTGGATATTTTGCAACTATGTCTGTATGGTGTGGTTGGCATCACACACCACCTGTATGTTCAGTGAATGGTAGCATTTGCGGTTCCTAAACACCTACTCATTGTTGGAGGGAGGGGATATTGCAACATGTGTCTCATCGATGCATCCTATCATGTGGGGGAATTGGGCGATTTGGTAAAAGTCCTGCTTGGTCTGGTCTAGGGCCTGTGGGGTGCTTGGGAAGTAAATGTGGTATTGCATCCTCTGTACCATGGCATCAAGGAACGTGTGGAAAAAGCGCGAAAGTTCACTTTTTGACACCCCTCCTGCTGTGGCAATCGCCCCCTGAAAACTACCTGAGGCCAAGAGGTGTAGTGAGCACAGGACATGGATGTGAGTTCAGATGGAATGTGTTCTGCGTGTGGGGTGTTCAAGGAAGGGTCTGAGTTCCTCAATTAAATCATGGACACTGTCTTCATCCAGTCTGTAGTGGGTGTAGATGTCCTCCTCAGTGAGCTGGTTGATGGTAATGCGCGCACAGAATATCCTCTCCTGGCGTCTCCTCCTCTGTGCAGCAGCTCTGAGTCGCATCCTCCTGGCTATCACGTAGAGCCCCGCCATTGTGGAAAAAAGTCTGTTGCATTCTGGTACTACTTAGTTTGCACCTGGTTACCACCTGCTCCTACTTGGTGGTAATTGCGATTCTGTAAATTGCGAATTTCCGAAATTCGCAATTTGTGATTTTTTCATACAGTCCATTGCGATTTCCTTATTTGCGATTTCCCGTTTGCGAATCTCGCAGACTGAGAAATCGCCATAAAAGTAATTGCTAGAAATTCGCAGATTTTCCATGCAAATTAAGGAATCGCATTTTTTGCGAGGCACTTTTGCTTCTTACATTCAGAATAGCGATTTTTCATTCGCAAACACTGATTTTTGCGAGTCGCAGCGTTTGCGAATGAAAAATGGCTTGATACATATGGCCCTTGATGAAATAAACAATATTTTTGTCAAATGACACAAAAACATTGTTGTGAGGTACTATATGGAAAAACGACAAAGCGGTGTTTAAAGAAGAAAAGATAAACATATTGCTATCCCACAAAAGTATATGAAAAATTGTGAATATTCAATTCTTTTACAAATGCTAATACGTGTTGAGAAGGAGCATAAAAAAACAGGACATGTAACCACATGCTAACAAAAGCAAAAGCATATTGTTGTTATAATACCACCAGACAAATATAAAGTGCTAAATATTGTTTCCAAAAAGTTACACCACAGTAGTTACTAACAAAATTATCTACACCCAATGGGAAGATATTTTTATAAACAATATTTAGGACACATTAATTATGTCGGACAATAATTCTGTTTCAATATTTCTGTTCAATATTGTGGCATACAACCACAGTGAACTGGAGGTACTCTTAGCAGGCAGAACCTAACAGGTGATATCAAGAGAAAACAAGTATAAGAGGACAGCATAATCAGCATGGGCAGGTTTATGATTAGAAACTTTCAAATGAGATAGTTCATATACTACTTTAGACAGAGTCACATAAGGCACTTTACTGCTAGTATTGTAAAACATTGTGTAACAATTAAAATGAAGTAACGAACAAACACCGACATATAGACACATGAATGGAATGGGTCTCTTAATTTAAACACAGAAATTATTTTGGAATTTTAAAAAAACATGTGAAGTGATATCTGAGTAATGCATTATTTGGTAATAACAAAGACATTAACCCCTTCGACGCTGATGACGAGCTGGGCTCGTCATGGCGTAGCCTCCTCGCACGCTGATGACGAGCCCAGCTCGTCACGTAAAGTGCGTTTTTTAAAAACCCAGCGTGCGAGCGGATACCACTAGCGCGCATGCGGTTAAGGCACTAATTAGGATGTTCGACGTTTTCCAAGCGACATCCTTGGTTTGAATTCCGACCTTTGTATTAGGATTACGGGTCAGAATTCAAACCGGCCTGTCATTCTGGCTGGCTTCCGACAGGTCGATCGGAAACCAAACGTAATCCTGTGCGGATGGCGTTTCCGCCTTTGGGATAATGTTGCCAATTTACAGCAGGCTTTTCATATTGGGCATTCCGATATGGAAAACCTGTCGGAAAGTGACTTTGGGGGTCTCTAGCAGGGCTCCCCTTCTTGCTCGGCCTTGGGTTGGGGGCCGAGGGGGCACCTATGGTGCCCCCCAGTAATCCCAATGTTCAGACCAACTGTATTCTTAATTGTAATGCCAGGAAAGGAAATGAACCATGTACAAATACAATGTCCAGATACTCTAGGCAAACGAATCTAAAATTGAACTGTAAGAAAATGATGAGCTAATCAGAAAGCCCACACCACATAAAAGAAATAATGTGAGCTTTCCAGTTGGTTTCTTCTATGATTGGTCCCTCTCACTGATCCCCTTTAATTACTCCTGCCGAAAGTAAAGGATGTATATCAGTCAATGTGTTTATCATTATGATTAATACCCTGATTATTGTATCATCTGAATAATGCTCAATAATAAGAAAATAAATAACCCCATTAAAGTTACTAATGGAAATCTACACCCAATGGGATGATATTTTGTTAAGTGTTGTTTAGCACATTATATTTATGACCGCATATATATCTGTATTCAAAATTCTGACCTACAACCCTCCCGCCTCTTCCTTTGGTCATCTGCCACGGTTAAGTTCTCCCTTTCTCTCCTTCTTTCTCTGTGCACCTCCACCTGTAATTATAATTTATCCTTTCTCAGTATCTAACCTCACCTCCATGCCAACAACTTAAACATCTTCTCACTGCACCACGTGCCTTTTGGGACGGCCATGAATTCATGTTGACTGCTTGACTATCTAGTGGGAATCCATTCTTTCATGGTGGGAGATGTTGTTCTGTCTTGGATGTGGTTGAAAAAGTTGTGTTATGATTGATGATTTCACTGAGATTAATTTTATTTTTGTGAAATACATTTTTGGTTATTATTTGGTGTCGTTGTTAGTCAAAGTTGTAGTTGATGTTCCTTTGTTCATTTGTGTCTAAAAAAAGGAGTGTGTTGTGTCCTATTTCCCATTGTCTATGTCTTGTATGGTGGTGCAATTGTTTTGAGGAGTATGAAGTGCTAGAAAGTCTCAGCTATGGATTTAAACACAGAAATCGGAAATAGCTCAACATTAGATGAGCTGAGCTGGAATCAACTGCATCGACATTCCCTCTTTAAGAAGCACTTTGAGTATTCTGTGTGGCTACCGTTGAAGGCAATGCATATAGCCATTGAAGATCATCTATAAGTGATGCCCAATTTGACCACAGGGCCTGATAACCTGATACAGAATGCATCTTGAGACAAATGTCTCATGAATGCCTGTTAGATTTATTTTAATAGACTGCTTCCGCTTAATTGGCAAAACATTTCAAGAAAATGAATTGGCACATTGTAAGTTTCCATAGGCTAATTGAATATGATTCATTAATATTAACTCGCCATACTTCGTTAAGTAAACATGTTTTGAAAAAGATTCTTTTTTTGTGTGGAACCACCTGACTACGTTTTATCTGGCCACCAGACACTGTGCACTTTGTCAGCGTGACACTTATTGACAGCAAGAATGCGGTGTGAATTTTTTATGTCTTTCTTGGACAGGCAGAAATCTTGAGCTAAGTGTCATTCAGTATTCTGCTGAGAATAGACAATTACTTACTGGCAGACATTTTAATGGCTTCACCTCTGCTACTTTTGTCACAAGTGTGAGATTTTCATGTATTTTCTAGGTTTCCTTGACAAATCAGATTGACATTCAAGGCTCTCATTCGTTTGAATTTATGAAACTATTAGTCGCTTTCGCTTTCTTTATGCCACAGCCTTACTGAGTTGGGAAGGGTGACACGATAACCCTCGGAATACATAAAAGCAACAAAGACCTTTAAGTAAAGGCAGCAGAATGACACTGGTTCAAAGAAGGAAATCGCAGCAGAGTCTGAAATGCTGAATTGTGGGGGAGGAAAAGTGTATCACATTTCAGGTTTTTAAATATGAGAAAGGGCGGCTGACAGTAAAGGGAGCCTGCAAATTCAAGAAATTCAAGACAGAGGTAACAGATATTCAGAAGAAAAGGAAACACAAAGGGACCTTTCGTCATACTTTCCCATTATAAATGCTGTGAATTCCCAAAAAGACTTTGGGCCAGATGTAAGAAGCTTTTTTCTGCTTGTAAACGGCCCGATTTGTGACCAGAAAAAAGCATTTACTCATGTACCAAACCCTATTTGCGATTTAGTGTTAGGAAGGTGCGTGTTTAGGGTGTCCCTTCCTAATAACGAATTGCAGTGGTATGTAAGAATGTTTTGCAACCGAAATGCAGTCGCAAAACATTTGCATTTTACTTACCACCAACCCTTTGCGGATGGGAAGGGGTCCTAAAGGGGCCCCATTCTCTTTGTGAATGGTAGTACAAACATTTGTTCAGAGCAGGCATGGGTCCCACGGACCACTGGCTAATCTTAAAAAATGAAAATAAAAGAATGCAGCCCTTTTCCTTTAAGGAAAATGGGGGTGCATTACAAAAAATAAATATTGCTTTATTTAAAAAGCCATCACAGACATGGTGTTCTGCGGACCCAAGCCGGCCTCCTTTCCTGTGATTGTAGCTAATCCCAATGGGTCGCAAACTGCGGCCTGCCTCCTGAATATTGAAGATGCAGGTCCATTTGCAACCCATTGGGAATCACAAACAGTGTCTAGCACTTTTGAACATAGCTGTTTGTGATTTCCTAATTGCGAATCACAAAAAATCACATTCAGGAAACTGCAAACTTTTTTTTTTTTGCAGAGTTTTATATAGCGCAAACTTGATGAATCGGGTATCGTTACATGAGGACACCCATTCATTTAAGTTAGGCACGGAGAGATTAAGTGATTTGCCCAGAATCACAGGATGTTTAGTGTCCTTACCGATACTCGAACCCAGTTCCTCAGGTCCGAGGTCGAGCACCCTAGCCGTTAGGCCAACTCCTCTCCCCTTTGGTACATCTTTCCTTGTGTGATTATTCACAATTGTGCAATGCCTTTATCACATTTTCTAGGACGTCTGAAAATACGTTTGGACAAAAGGGAGCACGGTAGTGTAATATGTTTGGGTAAACTAATGCTACACGCCCATTTTTGCTGGGATTGTAGGGGGGAGTAAAAGATTGTTCCATGTTAAAAATAAAAGAAGAAAAATTACTGTGATTTCACAGAGATTCCAACACTATGTCAGCAGCAGATTTTCGTCAGAGTGGGAAATACTCATATGGAAAGTTTGGGCAAAGTCACATACCTTAGGGAAACTGTGAAAGTTGTCCTTTTTCGCTCCATACATCTATGTGTATTAGGCGCAAGTCAGAAATGCTTTCAAGTATAACGTGTACGTTTGTCCATGCACAGAATTCTGGAATAATAAAGGATCAGGATCTACAAGTCTGGACAGAGCCATCACGGATATTAGGACAAGGCTTGCTGCTATATTGCATTGCTCTATAAGGAAGAGTGGGAATATTCAAAAGGGGTCTGAGGTCCACTGGACAACACCTGTGGGGAGTATTATGAAATTAAGCTATGAGAATGACATGAAAAATAAAAGAGGGAGTTGGTAGCACCCATTTTATATACTTGGCTGTATTTATGGCAGATGGAGGTGAGATGCACAACTGGAAGTGAAAATAGCATAACTGGAAGGGAACAGTCAGCGGTACCTAATCTAATAATAAACACATGAATAGAATGCCCACAAGTTAAAATCTCCAGAATCAGAGAGAAGGAGAAATCTAAATCACATAGAATATGTTGGGATATATATTTTGGCAGACTGGATATCTGTCACCATTGTGACAGAGAAATCCAACCGCCGAGATCAAGCATACCACATATACAACAATATACAATGCATTAATATTAATAAACATGTATGAAAATACCTACATATGCACAAATATCTAGAAGTTTAAAAACTAAACACCACAATCCATATAGGTTTAGTAACCTCTCCTCATTTTTCATCATTAAAGAATTGAATAGGTCACAGTTGCTTACTTAAAATACATCAGGCCTAATTACAATGTCAGTCGGTAAGCCTGTGACTGCACGCCGGAAGCTTACCAACCGACATGGTAGGTTTACATTCCGACCATCGAATTACAATGTCGGCTGTTGAAGTGTAAACCTGCCGGTCAATCTGACTCTGTTCCAACAGGCTCAACAAGCCCGTTGGCCAGTCGGAAACCTCACATAATCCCTTAAAGACTGTGTTTCCGCTGATTACGATATTGGTTTCCGACAGCCTTTCCATGTCAGTCTTTCCGACATGGAAAGGCTGTCAGAAGTGACTTTGGTGGCCTCTAGTAGGGCCCCCATCCCTCTGCCGCCTATTTTTGTGGCACTGGAGGGGGCAGGCACTGTGAGGTGCCTGCCACATGGTGCAGAAATTTACACACACTCCCATTTCTCGATTGGAGCATGTGCTGCAGGGGGCTACCATCTGCCACATGAGCTGTCATAGAGAAATGGGAGTTTGCGACCGCAGATGGGCGGTCACATTGTAATCAGGTGTGTGGGACCGCTAATCTATGGTCGGTCTGTTCCCACACCGAGACGGTGTCGGTCGTAGGCAACTCCAACCGGCATAGTATTGAGGCCCATAATGTGAGGTGAGTAGTCATTTTTCAATATTCGTCAATGTGTTTTTTGTGGTATATCTTTTTGTTGATCACCTTGTTCAGAACAATTATTTGGAAATCTTCCACACACAGATTCACATCCGGTTATTCACATATAAGCAAGTTAAACCATGTCTAAAAACAAACATAAAAATAATGTAAACATATATGTTACAATATTTATACAGAAAGGACATTAGTTGACCGTCAGCTCCTTGATTATCTAGCATCTTAACTAAGGAGGGAGAGTATTCATAATACTTACAAAACCATGGATAACAACATCACTACCAAGCTTAAAACGTAATTATAAAAAAAATCATATTGTTTGCAATAAAAACTTAGAGACAATATTTTTAATTTTCTCCTTGCACCTATAAATGAATCTTTCTACTAATCATGTTTGAATGAACTGTTTAATAATAAGTAATTCCCTTACATAATACTTCAGAGAGCTATGTCTAAGGATGGGCGGAATGTTCCATTTTGCCAGCGAAATAGGCGGAATTTTCGCGACTCCGAGTTACTCTTGCAACACAGAGTTCTGGCCAAATTCTGCCGACCGCCACATGGATGAATTTTTTCAGGTAAGTAATCTTGTTGTTTTGTGTATCATTGTTTTTAATATTGTTTTCAATAATATAGCTTTAATTTTATGGGTCATTATTGTTTGTATAATTGTTAATAATATTTTTAAACATAGGGCTCGGTTACGATATCAGACAGTCAGACCGGCGCCCGCTATCTCTACAGTCGGGACACCGCCTGACAAGCAGGCGGCAGTCCGACCACCCAGTTGAGATGGGATCATGTGCTAGAAGTCAGAAAGTGCACTTAAATCATGTGGCTTATGCTGTTGTCCAGAGAAAGGCCCGCAGCACAAGCCGCAGTGTTAAAGAGCAGTTCCTGCACACATATGCCCTGTGTTCTAAGCATCATGTAGTGTCTGGGACACAGGACATGGATGTGCCCCAGGGCCAATTACAAAGACCCACAGGGGACAGTGGACCTGTTTGGGGGCCGCAAAGTCCATTTCCAACAGCCTTTCATAGCGGTGGGACCACAATGAAAATACTGTCGGAAAGAGACATTGTAATCCTGACGTGGTGCCTTCCTGGGCACCGCCTCCATTCAGGACTATGATTCCCAACGCTATTCTGTTGGGATCAGATGATTGTGTCGGAGGCTGGTGTCTTTCACCCAACCTCTGTAGACCAACCACCAGCATTATATTGTGGCAGTTGGATCAGTGACATGTCAGGCAGACAGACGCCTACGGCCTGTCAGTGGCAGTCCCCCTGACATTGTAATCAGGCCCATAGTTTGTAATTTAAAGGGATTTATCATTTTTAATTTAATTGCTAATAGTAATTTTTTGTGTTGTAGTGAGTTGCTAGGTTTGTAGGGGTATTGGGCGAAAATTATTTAAGTAATAATTCACTAACAAATAATTATTACTTATTTATTAATTATTTTATCGATTATTAACCCTTTAAGTGCTGCCGTCGGCCAACGGTCGTCGCGAGCACTACCTTGCCAGTGCTGCGCACGACCGTTGGCGGACGGGCCAGGACCCGTTATTCGAACGTTCAGCACTGGAGGCTGAACGTTCGACGCTGTCAAGGAGTTAAATATATAAATTGTATAATACATGTTTGTGTTATATTTTATGTGCTGGTTTTGTCAGGGTATAGGGCGGGAAGTTAATTAAGTAATAATTTATTAACAATTAATTAAAATCTATTATTAATTATTTAATCTATTATTATCTATGTCAAGTTTTAAAACCTATATATTTGTTATATTTTAGGTGTGGGCGGTTGGGTTTGTAGCGATATAGGGTGGGAAGTTAAGTAATAATTATCAATTATTTATTCTTGATTATTAATTATGTTAATTGTGTAATAACTTTATATGTTATTCATATTTTATGTTCAGGTTCCCGGGTTTGCAGGGGGATAGGATAGGAAGGTAATTAAGTTATAATTAATAATTATTTATTAATCCAGTATTAATTATTTAATGTATTGTTAATTATTAATTATGTAAATTGTTTAATACATTGATATATTCATTATATTTTAGATGTGAGCTGTTGGTTTTGTAGGGATATAGGGTGGGAAGTTAAGTAGTAACTAATTATCAATTCTTTATTTATTATTAATTGATGATTAATTATGTACATTATATGATATTGACTTGTTTTAGTTATATTTTAGTTGTGAGTTTCTAGCTTTGTAGGAGTATGGGGGTAGATATTAATTGAGTAATAGTTACCTAGCAAATAATTATTATTTGTAAATAAACTAGTTTATTGATAATGTAAATTGCGTTATACCTATTTATTTTAGTTATATTTTAACTGTGGACTGCTTGGTTTGTTGGGGTATAGTACTCATGTACATTTTTAATAGTTTTTATGATGTATAGATATATATATATATATCTATATAGGTTTAATTAATAATGTTCATATTAAGAGTTTTACATTTGTTCTAAATGAATAGGGTTATTGAAATATGTAATGTGTTTGAATTGAAGTACTTTCCCTACTATTGCACAGACTGGAGCAGGAATAGTAAATGTAACCCTCCTGAAAACCAATATTTTCCCTACGTTTGCATAGATTGCAGTGGAAATAGTGAATTTAACCCTTGTGAAGTCCACTGCTTTCCCTACTGTTATGCAGACTGGAGTGGGAATAGTAAATTGAAATCCCCCCAAGTCCTACGCTTTCCCTACTGTTGCACAGACTAGAGTGGGAATAGTAAACCTTATTACTCTGAAGTCCAAAGCTTTTCCTACTGTTGACCTGTTTGGAGTGGGAATAGTAAATGTAACCCCTCTGAAAGCCTACACTTTCATCACTGTTGCGTAACTAGAGTGGGAATAGTATAGCTATTATTCCCAGACTTCAATACTTTTTAAAATGTTGTTATAATATATCTATTACTATTCTTTATTTATTTTTTAATTTTATATTATTTATATATATATATATATATATATATATATATATATATATATATATATATATATATATATGTGTGTGTTTTAATTTTTAAAATATTTTAACTAAATGTCTTTTTTGAATTTTATACATTTGTATATTTAATTAATATGTTAATTTAGTCAACATTTTGCAGTTTACTTGGTAATGTTTTTTATGTTTCATATGTATCTACATATATATCTATATTATATATATATTTATTTACTGAAAAAAACTACAGGTTTCATGGGCGTTATAGTTAGGCTGACATTAAACTCGTACAAAACCAGAGAAATCCAGCTGTTATAGTTAGCTGAGCTAACTATAACTCGCGCCCCGCAATGCACTGCTGATGATGTCACATATTGCATCACTCATGAATTGGTCAATGACATCAATGCCAGGTCTTTGGCATCACGTCCTCACAGGGGCATTAAAAACCTAGTTACTATAGGCCCCCAAAGAGTAATGTTTGACTTGAGCAAGTCCACAGGTACTCCATCGGGGCCAGGAGCTTTGCCTCCCTTGCTCTCTGCAATTGCACTCTCCACCGTCTCCAGAGTGAGTTTCAGGTCGGCTTTATCCACCTTCTCGCTTGGGATAGCAGGGTAAGTTACATTAGTGAGCTCCTACCCATAATAAATCTTTGAGTAGTGTCTAACCCAGAAATCCTGAGGTTTTGCGATTTCTATTGAGGAACCCCCCATTGGTTGTAAGAATGGAGTTTTCACTGCACGCCAAAAGGCGGCACTATCTTTCTGTAGTGCTGCATTATGGAGGGATTCCAAGGCTTCTCTTCTCAAAGCGCATTTTCTCTCATTTAGAGCCAGCCTGTAATCTAATCTTGCCTTCTTAACATTGTTGATGATTCTGGGCTGCCTGTGTAGCTCATTTTTGAGGTTGGTATATGCTCACATGCATTGTTTGTCGAACCACCCATGGCTCTTAACTTTATTCCGATGTTGGATGAGTAATAACTCCCTTACCCCAGCTGATAATGTCTGAATCGAAGATAATATGCTATTTGGTGGCGCTGACTCACTCAAGCAGGTGTCAAAAGAGGTTTTATACTTAATTGCTGGTTGTTTCATAACTGCTTCAGGGTCGACCTTAGACCACCGTAATGTGTAATCATTCAATTTACCCAATTTTACTGTTCCTGTTTCTTCTGTGGGATTGTCTACCCTTTGAGACCGACGTGATGAAAATCTAATCGTTAGGCAGAGGGGAAAATGATCACTCATGGGGCTATCCCCTACTTTGAAGGAGTGAATCCTCGAAGCATAGTTACGAGATGCAAGTATAAAATCTATAGTCGATGATAAACCTCTCCTGTTAAATCGGGTAAGCCAATAGATCGTTCACAAAGCCCAGCTCATTACTGACCATCAGATTACTAAACAATTCCCCTGACATTGTCTGGCAGAAGTGAGTGTTACAAGTACCTTCTTCATCACTAAAACCACAGATTCTGGTATCCTCATGGGAGTATAAGAGGCAATTAAAATCCCCCACCAGGAGAATCATGGTATCTTTTGGGCTTTCATTGCTTGCCACATTAAGTTCACTTGCAATATTTTTTACTACCTCTCCAAACTTCCCTGGAAGAATGTTATTGTAGAAATTAATCAAAATATTACAATGGGTTAGGCTTATATATAATTTGATCAGTTGTAAATATCTGTTCCCCCACTTTAACTCCATTTTGACTATTGCTACTTTATTCGATAAATAAATACAGAGCCCTCCTGTTGCTCTACCCAGTGGTCCGTTTTCTGCAGCCATATGAAGTGTTTTTCAGCCATTAATGTGAATTGGATCTATGGTCCACGTTTCCTGTAAGCAAAGTATATCATAATTTAAAATAAATTCACACCATGTTTGGTTATTCACCTTATTACACAACCCGGCAATATTCCAGGATATGATCTTGCACAAAGTGCAGTCATAGTTGGGCAGGGATCCATTTCGGTCAAGGGTTATGGGGGATGTACTAGGATTTCCCATGGGAGTCTGTACTCGTGTTTAGGTCTCACATGAAACAGCTATTGGGTCTATGCTGCTGGGACTATATGCTCTCTCGCACAGTTCCACCTCTAATATAGATGGTGGTGGTTTAAGCACTGGTTCCTCCGAATCAAGTGTACTATCTTTAAGGGGAGTTATGTCGCCACAAGATCTACATAGGCCCTTGTCCTGGTTTGTATAGCTACTTCATGGTGCCAGTCAATCGATATCCTCTAGAGTGTTAAATATATCGTAACAATTGCTTACTGGGATAGTATACCTATTTTGCCTCAGCCCGGTTGATCTATCTTCCTCTGGCATATACTGTGGGAATCCATATGGTTGATAGAAGAAGCTCAGGGGTAAGATGTTTATCCCCGATGTGCTGACTGCCTAGTCACCCCCCCTTGCCTAGTATAGTTCAAACTAGAGCTGGAGTCCAGAAAGTTTAGACTACACATTCTCCATCTAAGGTCTTTTTAAAATTACCTACCCAGCCAATCCACCGGGCCATTCTAAACTCTGCAAATAGCTTGTTTGTAATACCTGTTCTAGCACTTAGTAGATGCAAAGACTTATTCCTAAGTGTCGACCAAGGCTCCAGCTCCCCCAATAAGGTGGGGGGAAATACGATCGTGTATGGTGTTACTTCGGGAGGAAGGTGCAAATTATTACGGCCAACTAAGTGACCCCTAGTTGGGTTCTGGTGTCTTGAGTCACCTAGAGTTTGAGCTCCCTGTTTATAATTATCCCTAGTGGGGAGGATCTCTTTTTGTGTATTTCGCGCCCGGTCACTGCCTTCATTCAGATGCTGTACAGGATGTAGTTGGTTATAGGTGGAAAGTGGTTCTCTTGGGTGGAGTGACTCTGACCCAGCCAGAGCGTTGGATTTAAGGGTGGAGTCTTGTTTGTACTGCTGAGACACTGCCCCGTTTCCCAGGTTTCTAATTTCCTCATGATTTAGACCCATGGGTCTACTTGTTGAGGCGGCCATTGTACTACATCGACAGGTCACTTGGGGGGCTTGGGCAGGACTACCCACCCGATTTTCCAATTTTGCTACACTCGCCTCCAGCGCTGATAATTTAAGCATTAATGGGTTCAAGAGGGCTGATATTCCAACTTTTTCCAGAACTCCATATTATCATATCCTGGATTAAGATGGGAGCTGTTTGAGCAGTGTCTTTAGGTGCCAGGTTATGTCCTGTACACACCTCCCTCTCCATAGCTTTATGGTTATGTCCTGTAACCTTTGAAGGGGGAAAAATATTCTTAGTAGAACACTGGAGTTTTCTTTTCTTAGATGGCGGTACTGAGTTTGTTCCTTGGCTAATTTTAACTTTCTGGCCCCTGGTGACTACTTTCGGTCTCGAGATACTATCAGATACTTCAATGCAATCAACTATCTCTGCGTCAGATGCTGATAAGTGGTGGTCCCCCTGTAAGGGAGAGTTATGCGTGGCATTGATGTTTTCGGAGGGGGCATTTACACTCACGTGGCAGGGTGGACAACTTGGATCTAATGAAAGTCTTCACTTCGTAAGTGCAATTTCATGAATTAAAGCTGACTCTGCCTGTTGGAACTGGGGTCACCAGTCCCCTAGGGTAGCATGGCACGAGCGGGTAGGCATCAGAAAGCATATGTGTTAAGCAACCATGCAGCACACGCAACCACTGAGTCAGAAACCTGGGCACGCAATTAGTGACACCACTCCAGTGAGTTTGTGTAAAAACTCAAGTTAACTTTATTAGGATAGATAATCAAGTAGATGGAGCAGGATCAGGGTAGAAGAAATTCATTATAACATTAGCTTTTCAATTTACCTCTACAAATACCTATGTTGCATTTCTCTGTAATAAATACTAGATGAATGAATCTTGCATATGCAATAAATATTAAATATTAGATAAATAAATATTTGAAGAGCACAGGCCTGACCTCAGCCTTGTTCTGAGCCAGCACCTGAGAGTAGTACATTAAGGAATTATAACAGGAAGCATGTCAATAAATAACAGTAGGCTTTCTAGTAAATTTAGTACTATGTGGAAGAAAACATTTCAGCAATCAGGAATATGCATTTCATGCAACAAGGATGGCATCCCCTTAAGTAAACACCTCCTTATGTAGACATCCCATTAGTTCTAACTAAACATGGCATTAGGCAGGAATGTAGAACACTTCCCAACAGATCAAGCCACATCACATTAGGTAAATATAAACAGTTCCTTATTTAGGGCTTAACTTGCCATTAGGCCTTATTACATCAGACCATCCAGCCAAGGTGGAACATTCCATGGTCAATGAGCAAACATCTCACCACCCTCCCTGACCAACAGGCCAGTAACACTCATGAGGCAAAACATTCCATTATAAATAAATGACCTCTCGTGTAGGTTAAACCATTCTATGAGCTATTCCTAGAAGGAGTGAACACTTTCCTTAAGTATGTAAAACATTCATTTAACCGTAGCATTAGGTTGGCAACACTCCCTTCCAGTTTTAGAAGTAAAACCTTTCAACACTCAGTCATAGGCATTTCATGTAACTCTCTTCCTAAACAGAAGTACACATTTCCTTACCCAGGAATCAACATTCTGTTACCTACTCTAAGCAGGCCTAAACATTTCAGCTACCTTTCATTACCTAGAGCATTACTCAAAGCATCTTTAAATGAACCTTTCATTAGGCATTCAATACAGCATTTCATTAAGTCAGGGTCATCCACCCTCCAACTAAGTTGAGGATCCCTTTACTCTGGAATAACCCATGCTTAAGGTGATAAGGAGCATTTCCTTAAGGCCCTCAACAGAACATTTCACTAAAGCAGGTAACCAACATGTCCCTTATGCCAGGATCAACATTACATTCCAACTGGTTACTCTAATAATTCCCCTTCCCCTAGTCAGGGGTTAACTTTTTCTATCATTGGAGATCCCAAGGTGTCTTTTGGGGGCTCTGTCTAGTTCTAGGCCTTATTTGGGGCCAATAGGGCCCAGTCACCAGTTTCCAACAATTAATGAGGGCCAACGGGGCTCAGTGACATCTTCCCCCGGGGAGGGGCGAACACGGGGCCTTACCCGGCCTTCCGCCCTCCTCCCCTGGGGGATTACCTTTTATCTTCGGCCCTTTCAAGGCCCTTGCGGAGATTCTGCAGCCGGGGAGGGCTTTGGCCCTCAAGCCGGCCTCGTGGTGGCCCAGCGCGATGCAGAGGGGCCTGATGCAGGCACCGGCGCTGGGACCGTGGCGGATCCTCGTTGTGGGGCAAACCGGAGGGGGGGGGCTCCTGAACTCCACACCCCCTCCGCGATGAGAGATGGGCTCGGCAGGGCTTTCCTCAGTTTTTGGCAGAGGCGCATCAAAGCAGCCGATCGCTGCTCGGCTCCGGCGGACCCATCCGGAAATAAGGAAGGCGGGGGCGCGGCTAGAGACGCGGTGCCCCTGTCACGTGATGCAGGGCCTGTTCCGGCCTACTTGCAACGCGGCGGCCTAACTCAGCTTCCAGAGGCCGCCGCGGAGATCTCGTCAGTCGGGCCGGTGGGGACGGCGGTGAACACCGCGATGGCTCCGCGGTCTCCTCAGTTCCTCCTTCGATGTCGGGCCCGGCCCACGGCAACCAGGCGGTGGCCCTCTCCTGGCATAAGGGGGCCCGCCGGGACAAATGACGGCAATGCCAGCGCTCTGCAGGATGCCTCAGACAGTCCAGGCTGCAGCGGTGACTGGGGAAGACAGCGCCTGACAGGGCGTCAGCGGTGAGTGCGCATACTGCGCTTTTGGGGGGCACAGCGCTTTCAACGCGGAGAAGCTTCACAGCGCTTGGGTGGCACACGATGCCAGCGCTTCTTAGGGGGCATGCAGCGCTCGGTCAGACCAGCAGTTCCCGGGCAGTATAGCGCTTCAGCAGGCAGTCCTCGCACTTGGGGCACTTCATAGCGCTTCCACAGGACATAGCAATTCTTCACCAGTCAAGCGCTTGGAGGGCAATGTAGCGCTTAGGCAGTTTCTTTAACAGCGCTTTTCACACACAGTTCTCAGCGCTGATGAGGGGCAGGTTATAGCGCTTTTTCAGGCAACAGTCTCTCAACTTCCCAGCGCTTCAACTAGGCAGCACCCTCCTCCATTACCTCAGCGCTCCTCCCAGGGGCCAGTCCCAGAAATAAGGCAGTTCAGGCAGCGCTTGCAGGACAGGTAGTTTAGGATGCTAGCGCTTAGAAAATGGGAGCGCTTAACCAGCAGACAGTTCCTTTAAATTAGGAGCAGGACATCAGATCAGACAAGACAGGCCACCCAACAGTGGTCAATCAGGTAGGGGAATCCCAGATGGCGTCAGGGGGCACAGGGAGCGACACAGCGCCAATACCTGGTGGGTTCCTCAAAAGTCCTGTGGGGATTTAGTTTTCTTCTTGGCGTGATGTTTCTTGCGCCCTTAGTTCAGTTACTTGGTTTCTGGTTCCTTGGTTTCTTCTTGGCGCAGCTGTTTCTGGCGCCCTTGTAAATAGCAGTTGGGTTCTTGTTTCCTTGAAGGGGGTTAAATTGGTGGCTGGTGTTGGATCTCCTCAGCCAATCCCCTCAAGTGGTCCCTGGGGGTTCCCTTCCGCTGGGCTAGGTCAGGGGGGATTTACAGGTGTGCTCAATACTTGAAAGGCAGCACTCAAAGTACTGTCACTTCCAGCATCATAGTCCCTGACTAGGCCCCTCTGCCTAAACTCCTGCGTAGGTTCCTCCCCCAGGTCCTCCCCTCAGCTTCTCTCCTTCTTCTCCTCAGGAAAGTTCCCTCCCTTTCCTTTTATAGTGCCAGTTGACAGTTGGTAGTGTCAGTTGGTGTCAGTTGGTGTCACCTCACCTGTTCCAGAAGGTTCCAGGAGGTGCTAGGTGGTTCCACCATTCTACCTATGGACAGGCTGGCAGGCTAAGATGGATACATTGCCTGAGGGTTCCAGCCTGCCCCTGGCTACTAGAATGCGCCCTCTAAACCACGCTGCTGCAGCAGAGGTCTGTGGCGGCCATGTTAGGTGTAGAAGGTACCTGCATTTTAACACAAGTTTTAAACTAAACAGGGCATTCTCCACCACCCAAAGCCTATACAGTGTTGTTTCAATGGGGGCATTCTAAATTAACAGGGGATAAAAAGCGAAAAATTTCTGGGGAAAGGGCCAAGTCTCACACATCTCCCCCCCAGCCAAAAGCCAGGGTAGACTGGTCATTCCCTTGACGGGCTTCCCTGCTTGGGGCGGAAAAAGGTGGACGCAGGCCCAATACCACCATGACATCCTCGCTAATCCAACCACCCCACTGGTGTTCCTAGTGGGATGCGGCCAGGACAGACCTCCAATCCAGATGTCTCTGGCCCTTACTCTCTCTTCAGAGTGGGGGGCAGTCGCCCCAGGCCCGTGGTACCTTTTTCCACTCTCCTCCTCAACCTAGGGTCTAAACCCTTAAGTTGAATTGGTGACAGGGGCGAGACCTACCTCTCCCTGCACCCCCTCCCAGGGTTCCGCACCCTCCCACCTGGAGTAGTACCCCTGAGAGTCACAACCGGGGGAACTCTGAATACAGAGATTCCTCCCGCCAGGTCAGGCAACCCCTGAACCTGGCCACCCAACCCAGGATCTTAACCCCGTGGCTGGACTGGTGCCAGAGGTGAGTCCATCCTCCCTCTGCACCCCCTCCCAGAGTTCCGCACACCCCCCTACCCGGAGAGGTACCCCTGGGAGTCACAACCGGAGGAACTCTGAATACAGAGATTCCTCCCGCCAGGTCAGGCAACCCCTGAACCTGGCCACCCAACCCAGGATCTTAACCCCGTGGCTGGACCGGTGCCAGAGGAGAGTCCATCCTCCCTCTGCACCCCCTCCCAGAGTTCCGCACACCCCCCTACCCGGAGAGGTACCCCTGGGAGTCACAACCGGAGGAACTCTGAATACAGAGATTCCTCCCGCCAGGTCAGGCAACCCCTGAACCTGGCCACCCAACCCAGGATCTTAACCCCGTGGCTGGACCGGTGCCAGAGGAGAGTCCATCCTCCCTCTGCACCCCCTCCCAGAGTTCCGCACACCCCCCTACCCGGAGAGGTACCCCTGGGAGTCACAACCGGAGGAACTCTGAATACAGAGATTCCTCCCGCCAGGTCAGGCAACCCCTGAACCTGGCCACCCAACCCAGGATCTTAACCCCGTGGCTGGACCGGTGCCAGAGGAGAGTCCATCCTCCCTCTGCACCCCCTCCCAGAGTTCCGCACACCCCCCTACCCGGAGAGGTACCCCTGGGAGTCACAACCGGAGGAACTCTGAATACAGAGATTCCTCCCGCCAGGTCAGGCAACCCCTGAACCTGAAACCCCAGTCCAGGTTCTACACTCAGTGACTGGTCCAAACCCCGAACCTCGGGTACGCTGCCACCATGGAAGTACCTGGCACACATGATTTCAAGGTCTTCAGCTCTGTCTCTGTTAGCTGAAGCCTGTGCACCAGCTTCCCTTCCTTCATTGCAAGGCTCACACTCTCCCTTTTCTGCTCTAACCTCTCTGACGACACACACCCCCTTCCAAGGTTCTCTGGTGTGCCCGCCTCCCTGGGTGTGACCTGCCCCTCCTGTCCCCATCCCCTCTCCCCTCTGGGTGGGCTCCTACCCGTGCCCCAAAAGTGGTACGGAGTTCCTTCTTCCCTCCGCCCAACAGGCACCCCCATCCCCTGACAACACTCCAGTACGCCAGGTGGGGACTCAGATAATTCAGGAAAAAGGTTCTAGGATGTGGGTGACAGTTTAGGTCAAACAGGCCCTGATACACTCACAGGCTAGACAGTGGAGGGGTCAATTACTTTGGCTTACACACACAATAATTGTGCAGCCCAATTGCTGTGCACCCTGTCCCAATGGAGGGTGCTGCATGGTCACAAGTCCTGGATCCCACCGCTCGACACCAATATGTTGGAACTGGGGTCACCAGTCCCCTAGGGTAGCATGGCACGAGCGGGTAGGCATCAGAAAGCATATGTGTTAAGCAACCATGCAGCACACGCAACCACTGAGTCAGAAACCTGGGCACGCAATTAGTGACACCACTCCAGTGAGTTTGTGTAAAAACTCAAGTTAACTTTATTAGGATAGATAATCAAGTAGATGGAGCAGGATCAGGGTAGAAGAAATTCATTATAACATTAGCTTTTCAATTTACCTCTACAAATACCTATGTTGCATTTCTCTGTAATAAATACTAGATGAATGAATCTTGCATATGCAATAAATATTAAATATTAGATAAATAAATATTTGAAGAGCACAGGCCTGACCTCAGCCTTGTTCTGAGCCAGCACCTGAGAGTAGTACATTAAGGAATTATAACAGGAAGCATGTCAATAAATAACAGTAGGCTTTCTAGTAAATTTAGTACTATGTGGAAGAAAACATTTCAGCAATCAGGAATATGCATTTCATGCAACAAGGATGGCATCCCCTTAAGTAAACACCTCCTTATGTAGACATCCCATTAGTTCTAACTAAACATGGCATTAGGCAGGAATGTAGAACACTTCCCAACAGATCAAGCCACATCACATTAGGTAAATATAAACAGTTCCTTATTTAGGGCTTAACTTGCCATTAGGCCTTATTACATCAGACCATCCAGCCAAGGTGGAACATTCCATGGTCAATGAGCAAACATCTCACCACCCTCCCTGACCAACAGGCCAGTAACACTCATGAGGCAAAACATTCCATTATAAATAAATGACCTCTCGTGTAGGTTAAACCATTCTATGAGCTATTCCTAGAAGGAGTGAACACTTTCCTTAAGTATGTAAAACATTTCATTTAACCGTAGCATTAGGTTGGCAACACTCCCTTCCAGTTTTAGAAGTAAAACCTTTCAACACTCAGTCATAGGCATTTCATGTAACTCTCTTCCTAAACAGAAGTACACATTTCCTTACCCAGGAATCAACATTCTGTTACCTACTCTAAGCAGGCCTAAACATTTCAGCTACCTTTCATTACCTAGAGCATTACTCAAAGCATCTTTAAATGAACCTTTCATTAGGCATTCAATACAGCATTTCATTAAGTCAGGGTCATCCACCCTCCAACTAAGTTGAGGATCCCTTTACTCTGGAATAACCCATGCTTAAGGTGATAAGGAGCATTTCCTTAAGGCCCTCAACAGAACATTTCACTAAAGCAGGTAACCAACATGTCCCTTATGCCAGGATCAACATTACATTCCAACTGGTTACTCTAATAATTCCCCTTCCCCTAGTCAGGGGTTAACTTTTTCTATCATTGGAGATCCCAAGGTGTCTTTTGGGGGCTCTGTCTAGTTCTAGGCCTTATTTGGGGCCAATAGGGCCCAGTCACCAGTTTCCAACAATTAATGAGGGCCAACGGGGCTCAGTGACATCTTCCCCCGGGGAGGGGCGAACACGGGGCCTTACCCGGCCTTCCGCCCTCCTCCCCTGGGGGATTACCTTTTATCTTCGGCCCTTTCAAGGCCCTTGCGGAGATTCTGCAGCCGGGGAGGGCTTTGGCCCTCAAGCCGGCCTCGTGGTGGCCCAGCGCGATGCAGAGGGGCCTGATGCAGGCACCGGCGCTGGGACCGTGGCGGATCCTCGTTGTGGGGCAAACCGGAGGGGGGGGGCTCCTGAACTCCACACCCCCTCCGCGATGAGAGATGGGCTCGGCAGGGCTTTCCTCAGTTTTTGGCAGAGGCGCATCAAAGCAGCCGATCGCTGCTCGGCTCCGGCGGACCCATCCGGAAATAAGGAAGGCGGGGGCGCGGCTAGAGACGCGGTGCCCCTGTCACGTGATGCAGGGCCTGTTCCGGCCTACTTGCAACGCGGCGGCCTAACTCAGCTTCCAGAGGCCGCCGCGGAGATCTCGTCAGTCGGGCCGGTGGGGACGGCGGTGAACACCGCGATGGCTCCGCGGTCTCCTCAGTTCCTCCTTCGATGTCGGGCCCGGCCCACGGCAACCAGGCGGTGGCCCTCTCCTGGCATAAGGGGGCCCGCCGGGACAAATGACGGCAATGCCAGCGCTCTGCAGGATGCCTCAGACAGTCCAGGCTGCAGCGGTGACTGGGGAAGACAGCGCCTGACAGGGCGTCAGCGGTGAGTGCGCATACTGCGCTTTTGGGGGGCACAGCGCTTTCAACGCGGAGAAGCTTCACAGCGCTTGGGTGGCACACGATGCCAGCGCTTCTTAGGGGGCATGCAGCGCTCGGTCAGACCAGCAGTTCCCGGGCAGTATAGCGCTTCAGCAGGCAGTCCTCGCACTTGGGGCACTTCATAGCGCTTCCACAGGACATAGCAATTCTTCACCAGTCAAGCGCTTGGAGGGCAATGTAGCGCTTAGGCAGTTTCTTTAACAGCGCTTTTCACACACAGTTCTCAGCGCTGATGAGGGGCAGGTTATAGCGCTTTTTCAGGCAACAGTCTCTCAACTTCCCAGCGCTTCAACTAGGCAGCACCCTCCTCCATTACCTCAGCGCTCCTCCCAGGGGCCAGTCCCAGAAATAAGGCAGTTCAGGCAGCGCTTGCAGGACAGGTAGTTTAGGATGCTAGCGCTTAGAAAATGGGAGCGCTTAACCAGCAGACAGTTCCTTTAAATTAGGAGCAGGACATCAGATCAGACAGGACAGGCCACCCAACAGTGGTCAATCAGGTAGGGGAATCCCAGATGGCGTCAGGGGGCACAGGGAGCGACACAGCGCCAATACCTGGTGGGTTCCTCAAAAGTCCTGTGGGGATTTAGTTTTCTTCTTGGCGTGATGTTTCTTGCGCCCTTAGTTCAGTTACTTGGTTTCTGGTTCCTTGGTTTCTTCTTGGCGCAGCTGTTTCTGGCGCCCTTGTAAATAGCAGTTGGGTTCTTGTTTCCTTGAAGGGGGTTAAATTGGTGGCTGGTGTTGGATCTCCTCAGCCAATCCCCTCAAGTGGTCCCTGGGGGTTCCCTTCCGCTGGGCTAGGTCAGGGGGGATTTACAGGTGTGCTCAATACTTGAAAGGCAGCACTCAAAGTACTGTCACTTCCAGCATCATAGTCCCTGACTAGGCCCCTCTGCCTAAACTCCTGCGTAGGTTCCTCCCCCAGGTCCTCCCCTCAGCTTCTCTCCTTCTTCTCCTCAGGAAAGTTCCCTCCCTTTCCTTTTATAGTGCCAGTTGACAGTTGGTAGTGTCAGTTGGTGTCAGTTGGTGTCACCTCACCTGTTCCAGAAGGTTCCAGGAGGTGCTAGGTGGTTCCACCATTCTACCTATGGACAGGCTGGCAGGCTAAGATGGATACATTGCCTGAGGGTTCCAGCCTGCCCCTGGCTACTAGAATGCGCCCTCTAAACCACGCTGCTGCAGCAGAGGTCTGTGGCGGCCATGTTAGGTGTAGAAGGTACCTGCATTTTAACACAAGTTTTAAACTAAACAGGGCATTCTCCACCACCCAAAGCCTATACAGTGTTGTTTCAATGGGGGCATTCTAAATTAACAGGGGATAAAAAGCGAAAAATTTCTGGGGAAAGGGCCAAGTCTCACACTGCCCTTCATAGGAAAGCTTCTAGAGTCCCCACCACGCCCTGCGCGCGTACTCATGATTTCTTCCCCCACGAATCTATCTGATACAGTCTTCAGAATAAACAGGACACTAGTTATAAATAAAGAACAATAACAGTCAAAGTTCAGACCCTATCCCTTGAAGGCTCAGTTTAGTTCAGGTCAGATTCAGCAGGTGGCCATTATCTTCCTCTATTTATATAGATGTTGGTAACCCGGCCCATCCCGGCCTCTGACGGGCTCGGAATGGCCCGCCCTTTGGCCTGGGCTTCCCCTGGGTGTGGCCCGGGCATACCTGCGCGTGTCCCACACTGCGGGAGCCCTGGCCTCCTCCTATGCGCCTCCTGGCGCCTGTGTTAAGATGCGCGGCATGCGTGCCGCTAGCGCTTTTGAGGAATGTAGTCCCAGGCTCCCGGTCTTCGTGGATACGGCAACAGTGGCAAAGACAGCAAGTCCCTGCGTCCTGTGGCAAAGTGGCAGGTAAGTAGCAGGAAATTACCAGACTGTCTGTCGCCCGCTGCATAAGCTCTGGCCTCCTCCTTTGCGCCTCCTGACGAGTGTGTTAAGGTGCAAAGCGTGCGCACTGCTAGCCAGATTGGGGTATGTAGTCCCAGGCTCCCGGCCTTCGTGGATGCGGCAACAGTGGAAGAAGCAGCAAGTCCATGTGTCCTGTGGCAAAGTGGCAGGTAAGTAGCAGGCAATTACCAGACTATTGGGAAAGAAGCAAGAGAGGTGCAAAAAGAAGCAAGGGAAGTGCAGAAAGAAGCAAGCAAGGTTCAGAAAGAGGCAAGAGAGATGCAGAAGAAAGAAGCAAGAGAGGTGCAAAAAGAAGCAAGAGAGGTACAGAAAGAAGGGAGGTGTAGAGAGAAGACGAGATGTGCAGGAAGAGGCAGGAGAAGTGCAGAAATAAGGATGCAGAAAGAAGCAAGAGAGGTGCAGAAAGAAGCAAGGGAAGTGCAGAAAGAAGCAAGCAAGGTCCAAAAAGAGGCAACAGAAGTGCAAAAAGGGGCAAGAGAAGTGCCGAAAGAGGCAAGAGAGGTGCAGAAAGAGGGAGGAAGGTGCAGAAAGTGGCAAGAGAAGTGTAGAAAGAAGCAAAAGAGGTGCAGAAGAAAGAAGCAAGAGAGGTGCGGAAAGAAGCAACAGAGGTGTAGAAAGAAGGGAGGTGCAGAAAGCAGATGAGATGCACAGAAACAGGCAAGAGAAGTATAGAAACAGGCAAGAGAGGTGTAGAAAGAGGAAAGAGGGGTGCAGAAAGAGACACTGGTGCTGAAAGAAGCAAGAGAGGTACAGAAAGAAGGAAGAGAAGTGCAGAAATAAGCATCAAGTTGCAGAAGGAGGCAAGGGAACTGCAGAAAGAGCCAAGAGAGTTGCAGAAGCAGACAAAAGAGGTACAGAAAGATAGAACACGGGTACAGATAGAGGCAAGAGAGGTGCAAAAAAGGAAGAGGGGTGCAGAAAGGGGCAATGGGGATACAGAAATTTGCAAGCGATGTGCAGAAAGAAGCAAGAACAGTAGAAAAAAGAACCAACAGATATACAGAAAGAGGCAAGAGGGGTACAGAAAGAGGCAAGGGAAGTGCAGAAAGAGGGGAGAAAGTATGGAAAGAGGCAAAAGAGGTGCAGAAAGAGGCAAGAGGAGTACAAAGAAGAAAGTGAGGTACAGAAAGAGGCAGGTGAGGTACAGAAAGAAGCAAGAGAGGTACAGAAGGATGATAGAGCGCGCTGCTCACCCGACTAAGTTTATTACCAAATATGCACACGTGGACCCATAATATATTTAATTACACTTTATTTAATAGGGTAACCTACACTCCACTACCAGTAACCCTGTTCCTTTCTATTTATTTCAATGTACCTGACTTACCAATCCTCGTCACAGGTACCTAAGATCACAATGGATCAAGGAGCTAGCTGTAAAATAAGTAGTTTACACAATACAATTGAAATGCTTGTGCTCTTTAAAATGACCACAGACTCGGGAAGTTTTGAAAACCTTTATCTAATCATCATATGTCATGAGCCAAAGATTTACACAGATAACTAGAATTAGAAATATCGTATAGCTATGAATATGGCAGAGAATACTAATCATTTAGAAAATCGAAAAAATGAAAGGGAAGGAGAAAATAAGGAACATGCTATTTTAGATCAACAGACTTTCACAACTTCACTAAAGGTGGGTAAGGAAAGGGAACATGCTAAATCAAAGTAGACTTTCGAAATTCACTAACGGTTCAAAGGAAATGAAACTTATGCAATTTGATTCATACAGATGTGCTTATTCTCTACAGGGTAGGTAAGAATGGAACATAAACTATAACGATTTAGCATTTGGCTAAAGCTAGGTAGAAAAGTGGAACATGCTAATACACAAATAATGCATGAACATCTCATTTGTAAAGGGACAGGGTGAGAAAAGGGAACATATGCAATTATGCTTTACAATTATTCGAGATGTTAGGAATGCAAGTTTAGATAAACTATCACCCACACAGACTTTATATTTACCTAGGATAGAGTGAAGGCCAACCCTGGCCACGGGTCAGTTTGGAAAGACGGGAAAGGACCCTCAAGGACTTAGATGCCAGTAGGCGAGCAGGTACAGCTCATGGACAGTCAGGACAGGATAACCCCAGAATTTGGATCAGGACCGGGTTCACCAAAAGGTACGACCAACACCCGCAGCTTTGGTTCCAATGCCTGCGCTTCTCCCTCTCTGCAAGGAATCTGCCAATAACCCTGATTGGGTTTTCGAATCTCCCAGCACAGTGCTTCGCCAGCACTTTAAGTCTGCATAAACCCCAAATGGGTTTCTCGAACCTCCCAACAGAGTGCTTTGCAGCTCTCTGAGTTCAGTCACCTATAGAGTGCGTTGGGTCAGTGACAGGTCAGCTATTCGGACAAGTCGGACAATTTCTCTAGCTAAACCTACGCTAGTTATACTGTTTTTTGGGTCAGTGTACCACCCCCCAATGTTGCAATTGTAAGGATCCCCAATTTTGATTGGACAAAGGAGAAGGTTAGGTCATCACACCACCTAAAATTTAGACTTTCTCAGGCTTAATATTCAATCTTCGTACCCACCCCTTAATTTCTAGCTTCCCATGACATATGTTTTACAGTGAACAATGGTGAATACAGCAGTTAGTACAAATGTAACAAATTCTAGTACAGTTCAGCTTCTTCAGCTAGGTTGGAGTTCAGGTTCCCAGGAGCATCTTGGCTGTGGCTGCCAGCTGGCTGGGTTCCACTGCTGCATGGTTTTCTTTTCCCCCATCATGTGACTGGTACCATACAGGCTTTCCAAGATGGGGTAGTAAGCACCTCCCAGGCCCAAAGAATACGATACCTGAAAAGCATTAGCAAGCGGAAACAATTTAGAAATACTGAACAAGTGATTACACTGTATACCATAAATGGCTATACTATATCCCTTACTTTATGACAAATATTGCATTAGGGTAAGTGCAGAACAAACAGCTTTGCAAAAGCGGCAATGCAAGCTCAGAGCATGTGAGAACACAAAGCAGCCATGTCAGCTGTATTGCGCATGAGCAACAAATTTCCACTAGAACTGCGAGTACGTCATGTCACATGGGTATGACCGACGCATGCGCAGACTAAATTCCCGCGTAGCAGCAGCCATTTTAATGGCAAGCGTATTAGGATTAATAAACACATAAGCAAGCTTCACTCGGACACCCAAATGTCATTCAAGGGGCAAATTAATGACACAAACAGGTTGATTAGTTAATTAGGGTTATTCAAGGTTCATGATTACAAGCAAGTGGCTTAATGTGCGAATCCTTGCTCCATCAATCCCCTCTTTGATGATATTTACTATCATCACTATTAATGGAACCTGATGGAACCTGATTCTTTTCTGCATATTTATTAGGATGAAAGTTTTTCATCTTTTTGTATATTTTATTATTCAATTCTTCTAGTTCGAGTTCTTCAACATTTCGTTTCACTCCTCTCTTATTCACAACATACTTCTTTTGGTGTTTTCGCCTATTCCCGCTATTGGCATCAGTATTTTACTCACAAGACTTTTACCTAGGTTAGAAAACCAATTACCTACCGAGGAGAGACCATCAGTTAGTCTCTTCCAGGCACTGTCAACCTCCAGTGGTTTGAGCTCTCTTTTCAAATTAGTAATGTTTCTCACATATTTCTTAATTCCAACACTTTTATCTGGAATGTAAGTGCAACAATGTTGCGCTTTCAACATTCTACAGACTCCTCCCTCTTTTTTCAATAGAGTGTCAAGAGCAAGTCTATTTTGTAAAACCATAGATCTGATCGCAACCATTTCGGTATTAACCCTCAGGAAACCTCCAGCACTGTCAATTGATAACCGATCTACTACTGTAGACAATTTGCAAATTCTGTGGGTATTCAGAGCTACTCCCACTGTAGGTATAATTGCACTAAATATATCACCTATTATTTCTTCTACACTTTCTCTTACTGCGCATTAATCCATTAGTGTTTTCAGTGCTTCCAGTGACATTCCCCATATGGTATATCTTTGGAAAGACAATACCAATAACAGCTTCCGTACCAATGGTCGGGCAATTTGAAGTAAGCCTTGTTCCCACATATATAATAAATTCCGGGAAACACAGGCTCTGACCCATCTTTGAAACCCCAACCCCTATCTAGAAGACCACCACATACTGGATCCTACCCAGACGGGTTTCATACCCAAGCACGGGACAGAGACCGCCCTTCTCATGGTCATAGAGGAAGCGAGAAAAATCCTGGATCAGGGAGGATCAGTGGCAGTGATCCTCCTTGATCTAAGCGCGGCATTTGACACGGTCAGTCATGACACCTTACTGAGCCGCCTGTCCTGTGTGGGGATTAAGGAAAAGGCCAGGGCATGGTTTGAATCCTTTCTAGGGAACAGATCGTTCAGGGTTATTGATGGCGACTCCGTCTCTTCCAGCAGACCTCTGAATTATGAAGTCCCTCAGGGCTCCTCTCTGAGCCCTGCACTATTCAACTTATATATGAGACCGCTGGCAAGTGTCGTCCGCCCATTTGGAGTCAAGATCATCTCATATGCGGACGACACGCAACTGGTGGTCTCACTGGCGCAGGAGGCCTCTCGAACTGCACCAGGCGGGCTCAGAGAATGCCTGGATGAAGTGAGGAACTGGATGCCGTCATCATCCCTGAAACTGAACGGAGACAAAACTGAGCTGATGCTCCTAGGACCCTCAGAACCGACACTTCCCCCCTCCCTATGGCCCCCTTGCCTAGGACCCCCCCCCCCTACCCCAAAAAACACCATAAAAAGTCTCGGAGTGTGGCTGGACAGTTCTCTATCTTTCAATGTCCAAGCCACAAAACTTTCCGCCACCTGTTTTGGCATCTTGAGAGTGCTAAATAAAATGTTTCCACTCCTCCCTATGGAAGCCAAACAGGCAGCCATTCAAGGTCTCATTCACTCGCGCCTTGATTTTAACAATGCACTTTACCTGGGTGCACCAGAATACACCCTTCGTAGGTTACAGACTGTTCAGAACTGCGCAGCTCGCCTTTTACTCAAAATCCCTCGCAGACACTCAGTGAGGACCGGACTGACTAACCTTCATTGGCTCCCGGTCCGGCAGAGAGTTCTGTTCAAAACGCTATGCATAGCACATCAAGCCTTCTGGGACATGGGACCCATCATCACCCGTGATCTGGTTACCCACTATATCCCAAATCGAAGTCTCCGTTCCAGCCAGTCTCTCTTAGCAATGGTCCCAAGAATTAAAAGATCTAGAACCGGCGGAAGGACGTTTACTTACAACGCATCCAAGGCCTGGAACACTCTGCCACTCCATCTTAGAGCCACTCAGAACCTTACTATGTTCCGTAAGTAACTAAAGACTTACTTATTTACATCCGCTTGCTAAACTGCTGTTCCTTCCTCCCTGTTCTCTGTAGGTCACGGTTATCCCAGCGCTTAGACGCCCTTCGGGCAACAACTGCGCTCTATAAATCCCCAAGTTTACAAGTTTACCCCCAATTACCTTGTAATTGTGTTCGCATTCACTGGAACCAATGAATATGTTATTATAATAACTCGTTTTTTCTCTGTGAAGACAAAGTTTCCCTTTCTTTTCGAAATCCAGCAACAATGCAGCATTAGCTCCACCATTCGAGGTGCTATCTATATTTTCAGCCCACTTGGGAATTTTCTGATTCTTGCCTTTTGCTTTCTTTTGGAAACTCTCTCTTCTTTTCTCTACCATATTTAGAACATTTTTTTTCTTGTTAGTGTAATATACAGGTCAAGTTATTTCTGTGTGCGTCATCCGCATTCTGGAATGTCTCGGGCTGTTTTCAACTGGTCTCAGCAGAACAGCCTTAAATGAAACTCTGACAAGTCGGAGGTGCTGTTCTTTGGCTGTACCTCAGACCCTGACTGGCAGGCATGGTGGCCGATTGACATGTTCCCCCCAGCACAGGCATCCCAGCTGGCAAAAAATCTGAGAGTCAAGATCGATAATGGTCTGACACTGAGATCTCAGATCCTCGGTCTTATTGGCACATGTTTCGGCATTCTTAAGACGCTCCGGAAGTTTCTCCCTCTGCTCACAGAAGAGCACAGGAAGATCACGGTACAAGCCTTGATTGGCTCCAGATTGGACTATGCCAACGTCCTTTATCTGGGCCTTCCGGACTATCTTGTACAGCGGCTGCAGGTTGTGCAGAATTCTGCTGCACGTGCCATTTTTGGCCTTCGCAGGCGAGCCAGAGTGTCCGGCCTTCTGCAATCGCTCCATTGGCTGCCTATCCGGAAGCGGATAGTTTTCAAGGCGCTGACCCTGGCTCATAAAGCGCTTTTTGGCTCGGGAGCAAAATATCTTCAGCGTAGGCTTGTCTTCTATAGACCGCCCCGATCTTTGCGATCTGAATCTCTGTCTCTCGCGGTGGTTCCCCGAGTGAAGAGGGCACGTATTGGGGGGCGCTCCTTTAGTCTGAGGGCACCACATCTCTGGAATACTCTGCCACTGGCCTTACGCAGTACTTCTAATTTGCTGTTGTTCAGGAAGGGCCTTAAAACCTGGCTTTTTACCCTTTAGTATATGTCACTCTGCTGTTTAGGATTGTTCTTTGTAGTTGTTATGTTTTCTGTCTTATGAGCTGCCAATATAAAGCGCCGGGACACTCCATTGGAGTAGCCGTGCGCTATAGAAATCAAATGTAACATAACATAACATAACATCTATACTTATTTTACCTATAGTTAGAAAATATTCACCCATGTATTTTGCTACATCTCTAGTAGTATGTACAGGATTCAAGTTTCTTCGCACAGGAAGTTCAGAAAATATCACATCTAAGTTTGAGTAATAATACTGTAACGGTCCTCTTTTATAGAATAAACTAGCTAAAATACTACAGGAAATTCCATATGTTAGTGGCAAGTGATGGTAGGTCACACCCTCAGCTACTGAAATAGGTAGCTTCATACAGACGTAACAGTCTTCTATTTACATTGCTTCTACATAATGTACTAAAAGGTTTGCAAATACATTTAAATGAGTTTTGTTCTTGATTTTATGATAATGTAGTCCTTCCTCATCTGGTGTATCTAAGTTCATTTTAGTTTGTTTAAGGCTAACTGCTTTCTCTAGTGTATCTATTCTTTGTGGTGCGTCTTCTGTTTGAAGTTCTTCTGTGTCATTTGTCACTGGTTTAGTAGGGTACAAATTAGTATCTTTACTCATCATGTAAGGAATAGTTATTGTTAGTCCTATCCATAATATCAGTACTAATGCTATACTACACAAACATACTTTGCAGCATGTTTTACAACGATTTCGGCTTGGTCTTCCATTCACAGTGGAATCAGACATTTTGGCTCAAAAGAAGCTTCAACCCCTCTTTGTAACTTTACACAGGTTGCTTACACAGGGCAACTTTCAGGTTGGTTTCACTTCTTCATCAGTCTGGTCAGCAATCAATTCTTCACCGCTTTCATCACTTATGTCAAGGTTTTCAAAGTCTTCCAACACCAGATAATTCAATGCAGGACTCTGATACTTGTTGTTTAGTCTTTTTATTCCGGCACTTCTTCTTTTAGGCTTTGTTCCAGACTGGCCAGGTTTACTGGAGTCTTGATTTTCTTGCTCAATTTCTTTGTCAATATTTTTTAGTATCAGTCTCATTCTTTTGACAAATCTTGGTACTTTATCTCTTTTCTTGAATCTTTTAACTGGCACTGTAATTTGGCTTTCTTCAAGTGCTCTTTTATTCTCGTTCACTTGTGGCACATCTGCTTCAGTGTCTTTTTCTACCCTTCCTGTCTGACTAGTTCCAGGTCTTATGTCAGTTTCTTCTGCCTGGTAACCAAGCTGGCCTTGTTCAGGTATTTGCTGGATTTGGCTTTGTTTTGTTTCAATTTCTTCTTCCTGAACACATTTATTTATTTCTATCTGATCGATAACCTGCTCTGTCCCTACCTGGCCTTCCTCATCACCAGATTTGATTTGGATTTCGATGACCTGATTATCTTCTTCTATTCCTGTCCCGTCCTCACTATCCCACTCTCTATCTTAGTAGGTTTGTCTTCTGGTTCTTATTGGATTAAGTGTCAGGTCGATTACTGGGACCCAATCATCTTGACTGGAGCTCGGTTGTTCTTCTTCAGCTACTTCAGAACCAACTTCAGGAGACCCCTAAGCTGCACAACCTTCAGCCTCAGTTTCTTCTTCTTCTGTCACTTTCTTTGTATGGCTGGAATGGATCCACCATGGCACACCTGCACACTTCACCGCTGTTGTGGTAACAAGAATCACTTGTCTTCGTTTTCCCCACTTCGGTGTAAGGCAACTCTTCCGAGTGTGTTTCTTAATTACAACCCAATCACTAGGGTTCAAGTCATGGGCTGGAGTTGCTGTTCTGGCAACTGCGTCTTTTCCAATCTGGTGAGAGATAGAACGCACTTGTTCACCCAGTTGCTTGCAGTACTGTAGCACCAAATCATCAGATATGTTTATCAGTTTGTGTCCTGGCACCCATGCTTGCCGCATTGCTCTTCCCATCAGTATCTCATGGGGACTCAAGCCTGTCTTCCGGTCTGGAATACTTCTAAGTCACATCAAGACAAGGGGCAAAGCATCTGGCCATTCCATTTGAGTCGATTCACACATTTTTCCCAATCTTGAGTTGATTGTGCCATTCAGTTGTTCTACCACTCCAGAAGCCTCTGGCCGATATGCACAGTGTAGTTTTTGCGTGATTTTGAATGCTTCACAGATTTGTCCTATTATTTCGCTTCGAAAATGCCCACCTCTGTGTGATTCAATTTTGACTGGAAAACCCTTACCGAGGTATCAGTTCCCTCAGTAACAATTTGGCTACAGTGATGCTATCGTTTTTGCGTGCAGGATAAGCTTCTACCCATTTTGAAAATAGGCAGACAATGACGAGGACGTACTTCATTCCGCGACAGGGTGGTAACTGAATAAAGTCAATTTGTAATCTTATGAAAGGACCTTCTACTTTTCCAATTGTACCTGGTAAAACTACTGTTTTCTTTCCGGGATTGAATTGCTGACATATTAATCACCTCTGGCAGAGTGCCTCTGCTATGTTTCTGAATTTCGAATTGAACCATGTCTGTCTAAAGACACAGTTCATTGCATCTCTTCCTAAATGGGTATCTCCATGTATCAACTAGCCATAGGAGCAAGCAAGCAGTCTGGCAACACAGGTATATCATCAAGGTAAACAATGACACCATCCTCATTCCTTCTCTGACAACCAAATTTTCGCCACCTTTCCTTTTCTTTTGGTTCTGCTGCATCCTGCAAATCTCTCAGTTCTTCCTATGTTTTTATTTCTTCAAACACCATAAGTTGGCAGCTGTTTCCGCCTTCCCCCAATTTTGTATTGATTGATATTTTGTATTTAGCACAATGTTGGGCCCGTTGGTCAGCATATCAATTACCTGCTGTCACTTTGTCATTGCCAGATTTGTGAGCAGCACACTTGACCACTGCCAATGCTTTTGGTAACCGGATTGCTTCCAGTAATTCTTGCACAAAATTTCCATTTCTGATAGGAGTACCTGAAGAAGTCAGGAATGTTCCTTGTAGCCACAATTGGCCAAAGTCATGCACAACCCCATAACCATACTGGCTATCAGCGTATATGGTTATTTTCATGTTCTTCCCAAATTTACAGGCCTTTGCCAATGCAACCAATTCGGCTACTTGTGCAGACTTGACTCCATACAAATAGGATGCTACTACTGGACCTCCTAAAGTGCACACCGCATAGGCAGCACTTAAGCCTCCATTCTCATGTCTCATGCATGAGCCATCTACAAACAGCTCATAATCTTCATCAGTTAGGGGTACCTCTCTTATGTCAGGGCGTGGTTTTGTGCTGAACTCAGTCAGGTCTAGGCAGTCATGCTCAACTTCTCCCCACACGCCTGCTGTGAGTGAGTTTGGTAGGAGAGTGGCTGGATTCAAGATATAACATTGGGCAATGGTTACATTTCCTGCACCTACAAGAATTCTCTGATACTTAGTCAGCCGACTAGGTGTGGGGTACTGAGTTTTGGTTCTGGCCAACAAAATTACAACAGCATGTGGAACATACACAGTTACAGGATGTCCCATAATGATAGACTCACTTTGTTCAAGACTCATGCAAGTTGCAGCTACTGCTTTCAGACATCCAGGTAATCCTGCAGCCACTGGATCCAAAGTAGAGGAAAAATATGCTACAGGTCGTCTGGTTAAACCATGACTTTGGGTCAGGACTGAAAGTGCACGATTGTCTCGTGTGTCACAAAACAGGGCAAACTCCTTTGATTAGTCAGGCATTCCTAATGCGGGAGCTGTACACAGACATTCTCGCAATTTCATAAAAGCTGTCATGCTTTCATCATCCCACTTCACTGGGTCCTTTGCTCCTTTCTTTGTCATTTTTATCAATGGTCTTGCTAGGACTGCAAATCCCACAATCCACTGCCTACAGCGCCAGGAAACCTCTGGTGTCAGTGCGCTTTACAAATGCAGCCTAACATAACATAACATACAGTATCCTACAACTCCAAGAAACATTCTGATTTCATTCTGGGTATTGGGCAGATGCATGTTTCGAATTATCCTAATTCTTTCTGTGGTAACTTTCCTGGTACCTTTCTCTATCTGGTGCCCCAGATATTTCACTGAAGAAGAACAGAACTGTAGTTTGTCTGGTGACACTTTATGTCCCCCTTCACCGAAATGGTTCAGTAAGGCAATGGTGTCAATGACACAGTCTTTCCTGCTTTTAGACGTCACCAAGAGGTCATCTATGCATTGCACCAGGACTGATTTGCTAGGCAATACCAAGGATTCAAGGCATTTTTTTCAGAATTTGATTGAAAATCGAAGGACTCTCTGTGTATCCCTGAGGGACACGATTCCAGACATACACATGACTGTCGAATTCAAATGAGAAAATAAATTTGCTGTCTCGATGCAAAGGAATTGAAAAGAATGCATGGCATAAGTCGATAACAGTAAACCATCCAGCATTCCATGGTATTTGGTTCAAAATCACTGCAGGGTTCGGCACAATAGGACAGAAAGGAACAACAATCTTATTTACCTTGTGCAGGTCCTGTACTACCCTATACTTACAACTTGGTTTCTTTATTCCAATTATGGGGGCGAATTACAAGGACTGCTCAATACCTCCTGTATGATGTCTGCTTCCAACAACCTTTTTATTTCAATAGCAACCCCTGCTTTCACGTCCGCACTCATTTTATACTGGTTAGTATTCGGGAAAACTGCATCTTCTTTTATGGAAATTTTTATTGGGTCAACATTTGCCATTAATCCTAAATCTTTCCCAGTGAAATCCCACACTTCTGGTTTCACTGTCTGTTGGAGATCGTCAGGTAAGTCTTGTATTGTCAGTCTTTTAATTTCTGAGTTCGGTCTAATTAACATTAATTTGTAAATTCCGTCTTCATCTGGGGTCTGAATTTCAACGCCATTTGGTGTGCAAAAGATGGTGCAGTTCATTTTACACAGCAAATCTCGTCCTAGTAGGTTCACAGGACTTGAATCGCAAACAACAAATCTATGCATCTCTTTGAAATTCCCTATAATAATCTCCATAGGTTCTGTAATTGGGGTACTAATTAAATTATTAGAAATGCCCACTACTTGGATCGCTTCTCCCCAGAGGGGTAGGTTTGGAACATCTGCTGTTCTCACAGTAGAACGGGTAGCACCAGTGTCCAACAGAAAGGTGACGTCATTCCCTTCAACCTTTCCTTCAATGTATGGCCCTGACTGGTCTACCGGCAAGGAGGTGCCAAGCACGCACTCCTCGTCCTCCCCCCTCAGGCACCGTCAGAAAGGTTCATCACAGAGGAATGTATCTTTCAACAGAAATTGCGAAGTTGCTGCATTTCTATCCTCCCTTCCTTCCCAAACCTCTGCTTCCTCACCCTGTTGTGCTTTGCTCTATAGTTTGGCCTAGGCGCACGGTGCGATTGATTCTGTTTTATTTGTTGCTGTGTCTTCCGTGGTCCCTCATTCTGCACCTGCGGATTTAAATCATTAATTTGCACATTATCATTCTGCACAGCCTTACACTCGTCCCTCCAGTGTCCCATTTTTCCACACCCATGGCAGGGGAACTTCTTCCTGGCCTCCTCTCTGCTCATTTTTATTCTTGGTTTTCCTCCACCCCCAAGGTTCTGATTCTGAGTATTTGTCATTTTGCTTAACTGCTGTTCTTGGTGCTCTGCTAATTTTACTTGTGCCCACGTGACTTTTTCTTTTAATTCCTTTTTCTTGTTTTCTAGCTCATCTTCGCAGTATTTTGCATATATAAGGACTTCATCTATAGGTTTGGCTTGCCAACAGATTTTATTATCTTTAATCCACTGTGAAATTTCAGGTCTTAATCCTAACACAAATCGATAAATGAAGTGGGTCATGTCCTTCATCTCAATATTATCCAGGCCACTGTATGTCTTGAACACCTGTAACAGTCGTTCATAGTATGAATGCACAGTTTCATCTCAATTCTGAGTAGTTCTATCTATTTGTGTCCAATCAGTTTCTTTTGCAGGCACCTTTCCTTTCAGGTACAGCATTACCTGGTTGTACTTCCTCATCACCTCCCCTGAGGGAGCTCCTGTCTTGGGGTCTCTGGCTTATTCTTCATTTGGCCAATCAACAGCAATTTTACATTCTGTCCACAAATCTACGGGAACTACAATGTCAAAGAACCCATCTATGTCTTTCAGGAGGTATTTTTGAACTTTAAAAAATCTCTCAACTTGCCTGTACCATTCTACAGGTTTCTCTCATAATTTTGGGAAATCATTTGTAAATGACACAATATCTTGTCTGGACCATGGAACATGTACACATCCTCCACCTGGCACTTCTCTCATAGGATATAATTTTTCTGCCTTGTCAGCTTCTTTTAAGACATATTCAGAAGTCATTTTTTTGGATCTACTATCCTCTTTTTTCTTTGCCCACCTGGCTTTCCATTTTTCGAAGTCTCCCCATTACTGTAACAGGTTCAGTAATTCTCTTATCTGCACCTTTTTTCCTGATACGTTCATGTTTTCTAAATCTTTGTCAGAAAATTCTACTCTGTAGGGCTTTTGCAACACTTTGGATCTGCTAACGTCTATTCCCATGCTAGCTGCGGTGTCCATTAATTTTTCATGGAACACTCTGGTGTTTCGTTTTTAAATTTTTTTTTATTGGTTCAGTTCAAAGCCACATACAAAAAAAAATACAAAGTCATTATAACATAGCCGGAAATCATATGTACAGACAAGCTTATGGTGCAAATACACAATCAAAGACAATCAAATACAAGAGAAGTAAAAAAAAAAAAGAAAATGAAAGCAATACCAAGAATACAATACAAAAAACATTACCATCATATATAACCAAGAAAAAGGTAATTCTTGCGGACCTAAATAGTCTATCATTGCCTGCCAAATTTTGCACTCCTTTTGCATTTTCCTAAGTGATTTAATCCGATAAAGATTACATTCTAAATAGAAAACATTATAAAACTTTGCCCGCCACATTTCATATACAGATGCTTCTGGTTTCAGCCACATTGAAGATATACATAAGCGAGCTACCGCCATAGCCATAAATAAAACATATCTGTTTTCATGATACCCCGGAAACGGATCGGTGTCATTAGATAAACCAAAAATAATCATCTCTCTTGAGATAGCCACGTCACATTTTGTAATATAAGCCAAAAAAAATTCTATAGATATAAAGAAGGGTTTTAACACTAAGCAGTCTGAAAATATATGCACAATATCTGCCTGGTCAGATTGACACCTATAACATTTCCCATTATAAGCATTACCCCATTTCAACATTTTAAACGGTGTATGATAAAGATTAAAGAACGTTTTATAATGCTGTGAGTATAAATTGGCAGACAAAATAATTTTAGCAGCTGTATAAATTGACTCTTGAAAGGGTACTACCGATGTGCCCAGTCTAGTACACCATTTAGACTCCTGCGACCCCATGTCGTCCTGTTGCATATTCAACAAATGAATATATAAAGTCCCTATTTGCGATGGTTTTTTAAGTATTTCAATAAAGTCATTTGAACAAAGCGGTTAGGACATTTGGATGTTTAAGAATAAAGTCACGTATTTGTAAATACTTGAAAAAATCATGTTGGGAGAGAGAGTATATATCTTTTAACTCTTGAAATGAAGCAATTGTACCATCCTTAACCATAGTGCCTAGAGATATCATGCCTTTTTCCCCCCATGTACACATAGTACGATCCCAAAATATTGGAGGGAACAATTCTGTAGAATTACATGGAGTATAAAAATTAATACGTCCTAAAGAAATAAGCTTCCGAATTAATCGCCATCCTTGAAAGGCAGACAATACTAATTTGAATCTAGTTCTTTTATAGTAACTAGATTCTAAAAATCGAAGCAACATTTGTCGAGATTGGGGGCCAAGTAAAAGAGAAAAAATATCAGGGCTCTCAAATATAGGCGGAGTTCCTCCAATCGCAAAATATTTAATATTCTGCATAAGACACGCCAAATAATATAGTGCAAAATTGGAACCCCCCCATCCACCACGTAAAATTGGTAGAGTCATACATTTAGAAGCCCTACGCGCAGATTTCCAACCCCATAAAAATTTATCAGCTATCGATTGTAATTTCCTCTGTTGTAGTACAGGTATCTCCAATGGTACCGACCGAAAATAATATAAAACTTCTGGCAAAATTGACATTTTTAAAACATTGCGTCTCCCAACCAGCGACAGGTGTAAGCATTCAAGTTTCTCTAGTTGGTTTCTAACAGATTGCAGTATATCTGTCCAGCTCACCATAACTAACTCTTGAAGCGATAGTCGAATTTTAATGCCCAGGTATTTGGCCTCCGAGATAACCCGACTGTCATTAGGGCAGAGTCCTGTTGAACAAATACCCTGCGTTTTCTGAATGTTAAGCTTATACACTGACACATTACCAGACTCACAAGTCAAGTTTTCAATTTCGCGTAGTGCTGATTCTGGGTCAGATGTTATAACAGCGATGTCATCGGCATAAGCTAATACACGTTTGCTGCCCCCGGGTAGAACCATAGATTGTGTATGTTGAGATGATGCCATCATCTTTAGCAGTGGTTCTATGTACATGGCAAATAGTAATGGTGAGCATGGGCACCCCTGCCGTGTACCCCGAGTGATGTTAACGGCTGCTGATTCTTGGCCTGACAGGCATATCTTGGCCCTGGGATGTCTATACATAACTTGTAAAGCATATATAAATCGAGGTCCAAAACCCATTTTTCCCAAGATTGCCCATAAAAATGCCCATGCAACGCGATCGAATGCTTTTTCGGCGTCTAAAAACACCAAACCGACGTTCATACGATTTGCAGTAGCATAATGCAAAGTTGCGATAACACGATGTATATGATTGATCGTACCGCGACCTGGAAGACAACCATGCTGTTGTTCAGAGACTAGTGCCGGTACAACTTGAATCAGCCGATTCGCAAGGATTTTAGAATATAGCTTCGCATCTACATTAATAAGTGAAATAGGTCGATAAGACCCAGGAAGATGCGAAGGCTTATCTTTTAAAAAAAATACAATTATACTTGCATCGTCCCATGATGGGGGGGGATTTCCATCTTGGGGCATCTATAAACGTCGCCAACATATCATCTTTAATGATGGGAAATAACACATGATATATCTCTAGAGGGAGTTTATCGGGACCGGTAGCTTTCCCCAAAGCCAGTTCTTTAGGTGCAATCTTGAGCTCTTGCATTGTAATTGGTGATTCTAACTCTTCTTTATGCATAGAGTCTAATTGAGTTAAGTCCAATTTATCTACATACTGACCAATTTAATCAAAAGAAAAATGTTCTTGGGTGTAGAGATTTGTCTGGTGTTTCGGGTAATACTTTTGCAAATGAATAGTAATTCTTCCTCACTAAGGGTGTTCAGCCTGTCCAATCCCACGTTCCCAGCCATCAGTTCTTCCAATTCTATTTTTAATTTATAGATATCTAATGGTTTTGGCTGAGGATTTATTTTCTCTAGTTCTCGGGTCCATCGATCTATCTCTTCAGGAGTCACTACTGTGGCACTTCTAGTACCAGACAAGGACTCAATCTGGACTTCTCTTGAACCAATATGAATGTTCTTTCTCTGTGAATTGCCTTCTGGTTCCCTTATGGATAAATCCATCAGGGAAATTACAGATTCGCATTCACTTGCCTGGTCATCAACTATTTAGGGCTCTTTTCTTGGCTGCACTACAGATGGAGTTACAACTGGAGTTTTTGGACTAGCCTGTTTATCCCCATACAGAGGAACAACTGGGCCAATAGATACTGGAATTCTTAGAGCTTCAGGACTTGTATTTAACTGGGAAATCTTCTGGATAAGTTCAGTTCTCTGTTTAATTAAAGCCTCTCTCTCTCGATCCTGTAATTCCTTTTCCATGGTGGTTTCATGTACTATACGTGGGATCAAGGGAGGGTAAAGATTCGGTGCACTTGGATTTGCCATACTTGGTCCCTCATTACAGGAAGGACTATAATATGGAACAGTCAGATCAGACGTGCTCGACCCCCCATTATAATTAGGTTTCAGGAATGGATTTCTTGTATTCAGGGACCTGGGCTCCTCATTATATGGTAGTGGATTTTTCATTACTAAATCCTCCATGTATTCATCCTCAGAATCACCAGCAGTCATTAAATGTCTGGTTTCCTCAGTCCTTTTTCCTCCCACGGGTTCGTCTATATTTAATACTGGGAATAGTCCTTCTACCATCATGTTCTGTCTCCATTCTTTCATTCTTTTCTCTTGGGTCTCTTTCTTTGCTTTTGGATAACATTTTGCTAACCCTTTGTCCATTCTGGGTCTGTCTCTCTCAAAAGCCTCTATTTCCCATTCTTCTAAGGCCTCATATTGCGTTAGTCTGTGTCTGGGATGCAAATCATTCATTCGAGTCCTCAAATTAAACAAAATCCTGCCATTAAAGGTACCTTCTAAGGGAAATGCTAAAATTCCGTCATCTTTAGTGTATTCTACCCAATTTTCCAACCATACACAAGCATGATACCCTCTGTCAAACATCATAAATGAAGCGGGAGTGTTTGGTGGTGGAATGATAACTCCTTCTCTAGTCTTAATCGGCTTGTCTTTCTTGAAATAATTTTTTTCTTTATCGACAAGAGTCAATTTTCTCTTGCTTCTAAACATAGCGTTTAGTCTACGGCCTTTCCACTGATCTCTCACAAACCCTTGATATCTTGGATCAGGTCGAGTCTCGGGATGAGTCGGATACCACATATATTTCGTAAAGACTTAAATCGTGTAAAAATACGTACTCCTGTTTACTATATTCTTCCAATGCTAACGCGTCTTTCAATTTTCGACAACCAATCAATACTGTGGTTGCAAATAGTTTCGACCAATGGGAGCACGGCCTTTCCGTGAGACGTGTTCTCACGCTCCTGCGCTCCCCCCTCCTTTACAATACCAGCTCTGTTACCCACCCGCTGTTTCGACCAATACCAGCGCGGCACAAAGTGATGTCAGCGCAGCTCCGCGACTGACTCCCTCCTTCACAAGATAACGGAAACTCAACTTCTTTTCTTAAAGTGCAAGTGCTTTATTTAATTTACAACGTAAAAGATTCGCCACTGTACTCGAGTGTCTAGAAAGGAAAGATTTGTTTCACTGCAAGTAAACCTCTTCAGTTTACTTTTCCTATACTGCGGATAGATCCCTTCTGCCTAACCTTCACACAAGCATTAGAGAACCTGCTACTTCTTCGACTCATCCACTTCTTTTCGGGATATATACTAAGTCTAAAGTTTCACTAGCGAACCCTCATGCTATCACTCAAGCTCCGACGAACCTACTACTCCTTCCCTGTGACCCTTACTGGGTTATATCACAATAGAAGTTTTGATAGCAAACTCGTTTGCACCATTCATTTATTTATTCATACAGAAAACCCTAATTAGTGCTTCCAGTTCTGCCTAACCATGCACTAACTTTCCTCGAACCACTGACCTCACTGCGAGGTGGATTCTCCTCACCACCCGCTATTGTGCCCCGGGGATTCCAGACAACATATAACAATCACTAACGTTTTGTGTTAATACATAGATCAATATAACAGCATTTCACCAACAATATTTCAAAAACATTTCATAACATTTCAAAGCAATTTTACATTTGATCGATCAATACTTTTAGCAGCAATAAAATTTTAGCAGCAATTATATTGTACACAGTTATCAGCAATTAACCTATCTACCTATCTTAACTAGTCCTTAACCATAGCTCTGCTACCAGAAAATTACTGATAGAGCGCGCTGGTCCCCCAACTAATTTTATTACCAAAGATGCACACTTGGGCCCATAATATATTTTATTACACTTTATTTAGTCGGGTAACCTACACTCTACTACCAGTAACCCTGTTCCTTTCTATTTATTTCAATGTACCTGACTTACCAATCCTCGTCACAGGTACCTAAGATCACAATGGATCAAGGAGCTAGCTGTAAATAAGTAGTAAACACAATACAATATACAATTGAAATGCTTGTACTCTTTAAAAGGACCACAGACTCGGGAAGTTTTGAAAACCTTTATCTAATCATCATCATCATCATATGTCATGAGCCAAAGATTTACAAAGATAAGACTATCTATAACTAGAATTAGTAATATCGTATAGCTATGAATAAGGCAAAGAATATTAAACATTTAGAAAATCAAAAAATGAAAGGGAAGGAGAAAATGGGAACATGCTATTTTAGATCAATAGACTTTCACAACTTCACTAAAGGCGGGTAAGGAAAGGGAACATGCTAAATCAAAGTAGACTTTCGAAATTCACTAACGGTTCAAAGGAAATGAAACTTATGCAATTTGATTTATCCAGATGTGCTTATTCTCTATAGGGTAGGTAAGAATGGAACATAAACTATAACGATTTAGCATTTGGCTAAAGGTAGGTAGAAAAGTGGAACATTCTAATAGACAAATAATGCATGATAATCTCATTTATAAAGGGACAGGGCAGAAAACGGAACATATGCAATCATGCTTTACAATTATTCGAGATGTTAGGAATGCAAGTTTAGATAAACTATCACCCACACAGACTTTATATTTACCTAGGATAGAGTGAAGACCAACCCTGGCCAGGGGTCAGTTTGGAAAGATGGGAAAGGACCCTCAAGGACTTAGATGCCAGTAGGCGAGCAGGTATATTCGTGCCCACCCCTTAATTTCTAACTTCCCATGACATATGTTTTACAGTGAACAATGGTGAATACAGCAGTTACTACAAATGTAACAAATCCTGGTACAGTTCAGCTTCTTCAGCTAGGTTGGAGTTCAGGTTCCTAGGAGCATCTTGGCTGTGGCTGCCAGCTGGCTGGGTTCCACTGCTGCATGGTTTTCTTTTCCCCATCACATGACTGGTACCATACAGGCTTTCCAAGATGGGGTAGTAAGCACCTCCCAGGCCCAAAGAATACGATACATGAAAAGCAAGCGAAAACAATTTAGAAATACAGAACAAGTGATTACACTGTATACCATGAATGGCTATACCGTATACCTTGCTTTATGACAACTATTGCATTGGGGTAAGTGCAGAGCAAACAGCTTTGCGAAAGCGGCAATGCAAGCTCAGAGCATGTGAGAACACAAAGCAGACATGTCAGCTGTATTGCACATGAGCAACAAATTCCCACCAGAACTGCGAGTACGTCAAGTCACATGGGTATGACCGACGCATGCGCAGACTAAATTCCTGCGTACCAGCAGCCCTTTTAATGGCAAGCGTACTAGGATTAATAAACACATAAGCAAGCTTCACTCAGACACCCGAATGTCAAACAAGGGGCAAATTAATGACACAAACAGGTTGATTAGTTAATTAGGGTTATTCGAGGTTCATGATTACAAGCAAGACGCTTAATGTGCGAATCCTTGCTCCATCAAGGACACCTAGATGGGTACAGAAAGAGGCAAGAGAAGTGCAGAAAAAGTAACCGAAATGCAGAAAGAGGCAAGCAGAGTGTAGCAAGATGGAAGACGAGTGCAGAAACAGGCAGGAGAGGTGCAGAAAGCAGGAACGGGTGCAGAAAGAGGCAAGAGAGGTGTAGAAAGACGGAAAGTGGGGTGCCCAAAGATGTACAAGTGGTACAGAAAGAACAAAGGTGCGGAAAGAGTCAAGAGAGGTGCAGAAACAGGCAACAGAAGTGCAAAAAATACAAGAAGGTGCAGAAAAAGACAAGAGGGGTGCATAAAGAAGCAACAGAGGTGCAGAAAAAGGCAACAGAGGTACGGAAACAGGCAAGAGAAGTGCAGAAAGAGGCAAGAGGGGTGCAGAAAGAAGCAAGAGAAGTGATGAAAGAGACAAGAATTGCTGAAAGAAGCAAGAGAGGTATAGAAAGAAGCACAAGAGGTACCAAAACAGGCAAGAGAAGTTCTGAAAGAAGCACCAGAGGTGAAGAGGGAGGCAAGATAACTGCAAAAAAGAGGCAAGAGAGTTGCACAAACCGGCAAAAGAGGTGCAGAAAGAGGGAACAGGGGTGCAGACAGAGGCAAGAGAGGCGCGGAAAGAGGGATGAGGATTGCAGAAAGAAGCAAGAGAGGTCCAGAAAGAAGGTAGTGAAGTGCAGAAAAAAGCAAGCGAGGTAAAGAGAGAGTCAAGAGAGGTGCAGAAAGACAGAAGAGGGTGCATAAAGAGACAAGAGAAGTGCAAAAGGAGGCAACAGAGGTGCAGAAAGAGGTAAGAGAGGTGCAGAAGAAAGAAGCAAGAGAGGTGTGGAAAGAAGCAAGAGAGGAGCAGTAAGAAAGGAGGTGCAGAAAGCAGACGAGATGTGCAGAAAGAGGCAAGAGAAGTACAGAAAAAGGAAGAAAGGTGCAGAAAGAAGCAAGAGAAATGCAGAAAGTGGCAATAGAGGTATAGAAAGAAGCAATAGTTGTTTGTGCACCATTATTACCAAGTTAACACCCACATTTCGCAATAAGTAACAGATGACCATGCCAGGTCTGCAAAGGGCCTTCCACCACACTGTAACACTTATCTCTGCATTTTTGGTAACATTTGAGCCATTTGAACTAGAAATACTTTTTTTGTTCAAATCTGCAGATAATGATGCACATGATGGATTACGTGGCAAATGCGGAAAATGTATAATTATGCAAAAATCGATGCCTCCAAACAGTCGCATAATTCCAGTGGCCCTACTCAAACCTCTAACTAGGCCCAGAAGTGCTCCTCAGTAGTTCCTTTTTTTCTCATTAAGTTAATAGTTTAGCTTCTATGGAAATGAGGAAGACTAAGCCTGAGGTTACCACTACACAACACAGACTACCATACCACACAATTACTCTCCAAAGCACATAATCATACTCTACATAATTCCTATACACTAAATACCACATACTTTGTATCCACATAATTTCACTACACAACATACCACATAATTCCACTACACACAACGTACATCCAATTCACTCCCAAAAACATTAGTGAAAAACATTTACAATGCCAATAGCTCTAACTCTCACAAATGTGAGACCTATTACATTGCAAATGCTTCTTTAACTATAATGGGGGAATTTCATAGGTTTTGTATGAGTAAAATGACCAGCTAACTATAACTGGTGTGAAACCTATGGTTTTTTCAGTGAATATATAAGGTTTTTTAAATGCTAATTTTTAACTATAACATGGCTGAAACCTATGGTTTTTTTCAGTGAATTTCTAAGGTTTTTTAAATGCTAATGTTTAACTATAACGTGGATGAAACCTATGTTTTTTTTAGTGAATTTCAAAGGTTTTGTAAATGATAATTTTTAAATGTATTAATTGTGGCACTGCCCCGGTTCCTCTATGTTTTGGAAAATACGCCGGCACTGGTCCCGCCTTCCTTTTTCAAACAGATATCGGGGCAACTGTCAGGCCTGTTGTGGGGAGATAGACCGGCGAGGGTAGCGCAGATGAAGCTGATTAGGGATTGGTACAGTGGGGGGATTGCGCTCCCAAATCTGGAACTATACTACTGGGCAGCACACCTCAAGGTGATTAACCAATGGGTGCATGCGCCGCAGGAGGACCCGGCATACCTAGCCGACAGACGGCAGCTTGGCACTAATACACTACTTGTCCCGCTTCATAACAAGGGCATAATGGCGAAACTGATCGGCCCGACTAAGCACACTGTAACTTTATGGCATAAGGCTCAATCTCGTCTGAAATGGGGGGGGGTGATTACACAGCTCACACCCTTGTGGGATTCTAGGGCACTGGGCAACTTGAGACGTAGTAAAGGATTTGATCACTGGGACACTATAGGGATCTCCACGGTGGGGGATCTATGGACGCGGGATGGGGTGGTCCCGTTTGACACCCTGAGAGAACAGTATGAGCTGAGCACCACTGAGACATACCGCTACATACAGATTAGACATGCATTGCTGGCTACACTGACACCGGGCACCACAGTCCCGGAATCGGCCCCTTTGGAAGACAGACTACTCACTGATTACATGGAAGCTAGCGCTACATCCCTCACATATCGCAAATTAATAAATAACCTGCCCGACCCACTGCAACAATTGAAAGAGAAATGGGAGGATGAGGTTGGTGATCTGGATGAGGTAAACTGGAATGCCGCAATGGCATCGCCTAGAGAAGCGGGAATATCAGCAAGATTCCGTTTGGTGCAACTTAAGATACTACACCGAGTATACTACACACGCACCACACACCACAAATTCCAAAGGGCAGAACACCCGTATTGTTTACGAAACTGTGGGGAGGAAGGCACATTGTTTCATACCCTGTGGTCCTGTCCGAACATACTAGAATACTGGAAGCGAGTGGCACGTACGGTCGCCCAGACGCTACAACTCCCATTCACTCCAGATCCTAGAATTTGTCTACTAAATGTGTGGGGCCCGACTGACTTGACGCCACAAGGGCGTTTATGGGTGGTTATAGGGATGATGCTAGCAAAACGGGATATAGCACAGAAATGGGGGGCGGCAGAGGTACCGACTTTGACGCAGTGGTGCAGAAATATGGATATGATCATGATGACGGAGCGGGCGATATACCAGCAGAGGGCTAATCCACGTAAATGGAACAAAATATGGCTGCCATGGAATACATATAGGGGGGAGCCCTGTGAACCACTGCCGGAAGAAGAAGATGTGGATAGTTCAGACGAGGGGGATGATCTAGAGTAGGAATGGAATTGCGGGGGGTACAGGGTGGCTTGGGCCTGGGCAAACTCGGTCTTCCAACGCCCTTCAGGCATAGGAGATGATAAGAGTAACTGAGGGTGGGGAACTGTGGCTGATGACCTGCAATGCCTAGAATGATAATGTGTACGTAGCATGCTTCTGCAAGACCAAGTTACGCACCTGGATGTTGTTGTTGTTTATTTCAAACAGGAAAAAAAATGAAAAATGTTGCGATCCTGATAGAAGGTGGCGGAATGTTGACGCCACGCTTCGTTATGCTTGCACTACTGATTATGTTATTGTGATGCAACAATAAAAACAAATTAAAAAAAAAAATGTATTAATTGTTATTTTTTTATAATAATTTACTACATTATTTTAAACTATTTATTTTTAGATATTTTATTTTTTAAATTACATTACACATTTTTAATATATTTTTTTTTTTTAAACATTGAAATTGTAATATTTATTGTTTTGTATTTAATATTTTTTTTACTTATATATATTTTATATAGCAGGCAATGATGTCCTATGGAAGGAAATTCAAGTTACTGGTAAGGACAGTTAATTTTACTTTTCAGGAATAGTAGTGAGCTAGATTGGGGAATTAATTCCTCTTCAATCCTGAGGTCCCCTGTGAGCCAACTAGCACACCAGGTACCTCCAGTATGCGCCAGGCAGCTGTGTTGCAGAGAGTCGTTCAAAGGGCAACACTCGGCAACACAGCTCTGTGGCGCTTACTGGAGATACCTGTTGGACTAGTTGCCCCCTCAGGGACCTCTGGATTGAACAGGAATTAATTCCCCTACTTTAACGTGCCTCAGGGCATGTTTGCACTCACATCACCTCAAGCCCCGCCCCTTACCTTCACCACTGTGCTAAAGCACCCTGTAGAGTGTTCTAAGTTGGGGGATTAAGTCCCCTTGCATACTGGGGGTCCCTGGGGGCCAACTAGCCCACCGGGAACCTCCAGTATGCGCCAGGAGGCTGCGTTGCAGAGACGTGTAATGAGGCCACGCACCTTTTTACACCTCTCTGCAATGCAGCCCCTTGGCACGTTTTCAGAGGGGGAACCAATTCCCCTTGCATACTGGGGGTCCATGGGGGCCAACTAGCCCACCTGGAACCTAGAGTATGCGCCAGGGGGCTGCTTTGCTTTGCCCCGGGGTGGTGGTCCCTCGGGCAGTGTGGGGGAGATTGGGGCCCCCACACTTCTTTTTCACTATGCCCCTGGGATTTGGTCCCCCTGGGGGGTAATTTGAAAAAAATCAGGCCGGGTTTTTAAAAAAAAAATGTGGGGCCTTGGAGGGTCCTTGTGGGACCCCTTGAGTAGGCCAAGGGGGTCAGGGTGTTTCTACCCTGCCATCTTTTTGCGTTCTACACGTTTGTTTTTCTGCTTTCTTGTGCCTCGGTCTACCGAGCATAAAATGGCTGCCAACACTTCCTGGTTTGGAGTGTTCACAGCCAATGAGCATGCAGCTCGTCCTGGGAAGGGTACTCGTACGGTACTTATGCCCCGCGATTTTTGTAAAAAAAAAGAATTGGGGGGACCTTGAGGGTCCTTGTGGGACCCCCTGAGCAGGCCTAGGGGGTCAGGGTGTTTCTACCCTCCCCCCTTTTTGCGTTCTACACGTTTGTTTTTCTGCTTTCTTGTGCCTCAGTCTACCGAGGCGCAAGATGGTTGCCAACACTTTCTGGTTTGGAGTGTTGACAGACAGTTGACAGACAATTAGCATTCAGCTCGTGCTCGGGAAGGTACAGAGTACAGTAAGCTTACAGTAAGCTTACCATATGCACCTCTAAATATACTTAGGATTTTACTTTTGATTTTCTCATTAACTACTGAACGGATTTACACCATTTAGCAAAAAGGCCCATCTGCGAACAGAACTCTACCTTTTTGTCAAGTTTGGTGTAATTCCGTTCAGCCGTTAGGGCTGTAGTCCTGGCTGAAGGTCCTATAGAAAATTGCATGGGGAAAACATATTTTGGGACCCCCTTTTTTCTCGGCCCGCTTCACGAATCACCCCCAAACTTTCAAGGAAGTAGCGGAGCAGGCCATCTTCTTGGAGAAATTCTCGAAGATTCGTCCACCGGCGCCAAAGTTATTCCAAATAGAATGTTGTGGATTTCCTATAGAAACTAGGTTTTAACTATAACTACCTACTGGCGACCGCCAGTAGGTAATATATATATATATATATATATATATATATATATATATATATATATATATATATATATATATATGTTCCAAAGTCCGCTCTCGAAACGCTGACTGCGGCCCCTCGGGAGGAGGCACAAATGCCGGCCGAGCAAGCCGGTAAATCAAGTACAACGTTCCAGGCTTAAGCAGTGCTCTCAGTCTGCAAAACAACACGACGCCGCTGTAATCTCCAAGGGGGTTTATTTAAACTAACAACATGTTTCGGCTGCGGACAGCCTTGTTCACGTTAGTTTGTAAACAGTTTCCGTGGTTAATAAAGTGTCAGGAAGTGCAAACATAGAAATGGGACTTGAATACCACGTATTTTTCTTTACATGATTAAACAGGTAAACAGAACATAATTTCAAAGGAAATTCAATTTCATGTACCAGGATTTGCACAAAATTAATATTTGGTTTCAATGCACAAAATAAATAATTCGTACAATGGTGAAAAAAATACATCAACATAATACTAGGAATGTGCTCGTGTCTCACTGATATTTATAAATGCTACTAATCGATGATAAATACGAAAAAGCATTTTGCGATCATGCCCACAGGGAAACGCTGAAATCGCCGCCATGTAAGTAGTTTTGCAAGGGCGGTACGGGACTACATGTTGCTATGACAACCTTCCGTTTGTGTAAAGCCTATATGTAAACACATCTCCGAGATGGATGAACAGTGGCAATGACACAAAATAAAATAGCTGTACCGTGCGTGTACCTATAACTGAAAAGGTATCTTAAAGGTACAGCCATGCAAACTAAAACAAATAACAGTTCTGAGTTTCGCCGCCATGTTTGTAGTTTTTATGAGGACAGCACAAGCACAATGAAGGCCTAATGCCTGGATGGCTCCCACTGTAAATCTTTGACACATTTCCAGTACGATGTGTCAAAGTAGTGACCACAAAAGGTCAACAAGGTCACAAAAAAAATGCAAATTAGCAAGGTCCCCTTCAGTAAGACGGCAATAGCAAACATAATAGAAAATTCTAGATAAGCATTAAGGTGTAGTCCAAGCGTACAAAGCAGCAGGTGTCCTATGTTGGTAAAATACCATAACACACCAAATAGGGCAATGGCCAATGATTACCAAAGGGAGACACAAAAGGTCCTGGTCAGTGGTAACAAGTCCAAATGTAGAAGGTTGCCCCCCACAACGGGGCCTACCGTGATGAGAGAAACTGCCCAGATGTCAAGGTGAAGTGAAGTGATTACGTGCTCACAAAAGATGAAAGTCTATTTTCAAATGACAGAACTCGTGAGATGAGTGAGGTGATGACGAGATCCTGTGTAGATGTCAATCTATAAAACAACATGAGAGGACAAAATTAAGTGCTCAACATGTATAAAAAATTCACTAAGAACATCTTAAAAAATAATAAACAGTGCATAAATGGAAGTCGAAGAAGCAAACAGTTTAAGAGCATAAACAATGTAGCTAAAACAGCATCAAAATAGTACATTTACTCTCTAAGATGAACTGCTAGCTCCTCGTCCTGATTCAATCCCCCTGGAGCCTTGCTTTGAAATTCAATTATATATTTGGACTCTTTTTGTCTCAGTTTTAGGGTCCTATCTCCCCCCCGGGGATTTCTTTTCATGTGTTCCAATACATGAAAACTCATTTGGGCTGGATTAGAGAAGTGATTTTCAGCAAAGTGTCTTGCTACAGGACATTTTTCATTGTTATTGACGATGGCTCGGTAGTGCTCAAGTACTCGATTTTTTGCTTGTTTGGTACTACTGCCTATGTACCACAGACCACATGGGCACACAATTGCATAAATAACAAAGGTAGTACTGCATGTGAGGAATTGAGTCAGTTCTTTGCTTATCCCGTTATATTCTACAGTTTTTTTGTGAGTACTGTATCTACACGCCTTTCAATGGCCGCAAGGAAAGAAACCTGCCAGACCAAAGTTTGTGTTTTGGGATAGACAGTGATGTCACTTTTAACCAACATGTCACGTAAAGACCTACCTTTTCTGTATGTGATAAGAGGCCGGTTAGATATGTCCTTGCCAATCACATTATCAGCAGTAAGAATGTTCCAATTTTTTGATACAATTCTGTGAATCTGCTTGGATTCAGTGTTAAACGTGAGGATGAGACGTGTTTGTTCATCCTCACTGATGGTATCAATTTCCTTATCTTCTAGGGTATCTGACCTAGGGATGCCATCCGCCCGGGATTTAGCTTTTTTTATAACCCACGCAGGATAACCTCTGTCTTTGAATCTGGCTATCATTTCAAGACTGAATTGTTCATATGATCTGTCAGTGCTACAGTTCCTTTTAGTGAAGGGAATACTCCACTTGAGAGTCTCCGGATGGCTGCTCAGGGCATGCAGCACGCTGTTGCCTGCGGTAGATTTTCTAAACAGGCAAGTCTGAAGTTTACCATTGATTACCTCAATTTTTACATCTAGATATCATCAGTGATGTCATCAGTGATGTCACTGATCATGTCATGAATGATGTAATATGTGATATGATCAGCAGTGGATTGCGGGTGCGCGATATATTTTTAGTGCAACTAACTATAAAATAAGGTTTTGTAAATGCTAATTCATGACTATATATGGTCTATAACCCATGGTTTTTTCAGTGAATTTTCAAGGTTTTGTAAATGCTAATTCCTAACTATATATGGTCTATAAGGAGTAGTTTCTGTCCTGTAACTCCAGTTCTGTAGTAGGGGTATCTCTGTTATAGTCATAATCTAATGAATAGTCCCGCCCATGTGCGTGGACCCCGGCAATCAAAAATAATCTCTTAAGTTGTCAAAATAATGCAGAAACTGCAAATACACTTAAGAGAGAATTTAAAGACAAATAATGCAGCCTATATCCACAGGCTACACTGTCCAGTACTTCAACTAGAAATTCCACCAATAAACACCACACACAACACAGCCTGCCAGTTTCTACCATAGAGAAACTTGCCTCCCCCAGTCAAAGACTCTGGAATGATAGAGAGGAAGGTAGGGACAGACAAGCCCCATAGGCTGCCATTATGTGGCTTAAATAGGATACTGTGCCTTTAAGAGAACTTTCCAGAACTTCTCCCAGTATCCCAGAATGCATAGCAGGTCCCTCTACTTTCAGTTCTTTTTGAAGGCGAAGCACGCCAGACCTGTCGCATTCTTTACATGATGAAATATCTCCACCGGGGAGGAGGGCGGGCGCTTATGACTATAACAGAGATACCCCTACTACAGAACTGGAGTTACAGGACAGAAACTACTCCTTCTGTAGAAGGGGATCTCTGTGTATAGTCATAATCTAGTGAATAGAATGGCAAGCCCATCCCCACACCAAAGCGGCGGTGGAGAATAAACACATAACGCCACTACTGTGCGAACAAATTCCGCAGCGAAGCCTGCCCAACCTGAGCGTCTGCCCTGGCATCAGTATCCAGGCAGTAATGCTTAGCAAAGGTATGAACCGACTTCCAAGTGGCTGCCTTGCAGATTTCAGCAATCGGCACGTTACGGAGCAGAGCCGTCGTGGCAGCTTTGCCCCTGGTGGAATGAGCCTTAGGCTTACCTCCTAAGGTCTTATTAGCCTTTTGGTAACACAATTGTATGCAGGACACAATCCACCTAGAGATGGACTGCTTACAGGTCGCAAGACCCGTCCTGACCAATCCATAATTGATGAACAACTGGTCAGACCTACGAATATCTTTGGTTTTATCCAGATAAAATTTCAACACCCTCCTAACATCCAGGGAATGGAGAGACCTCTCCGCTGGGGATGAAGGGTTCTGAAAAAATGTAGGCAAAGTTATAGTCTGGTTGACATGAAAATCAGAAATAACCTTGGGAAGAAATTTAGGGTGAGTACGCATAACAACCTTAGCAGCATGAAATACAGTATAAGGTTCATTACAACACAACGCCTGAATTTCACTCACCCTGCGGGCCGATGTAATGGCCACGAGGAACGCCGCCTTCCAGGACAGGTGCTGCAACGAAGCCTTATGAATAGGTTCAAAAGGTTCCTTCATCAATCTGGACAGCACCACATTCAATTCCCATGAAGGCGAGGGAAGCCTGACAGGAGGGAATACTTTCTTCAATCCTTCCAGAAAATCTTTGATCACAGGGATCTGGAAAAAGGAAGTCTGTGAAGGGCATTTCCTGTAGGCAATCAATGCAGCCAGATGAACCTTAATGGAATGCACATTAAGGCCAGACTGCGCCAAATGTAAAAGGTAAGGAAGGATGACATTTTCCTTACAGGTCGTAGAATCATGGTTCTTAGACTGGCACCAGATACAAAACCTCTTCCACTTGTAAGCATATGAAGTCCGAGTGGAAGGTCTCTTAGACTCCTTCAGTATGTCCATGCAATCATCGGGCAGATTCAGATGGCCATATTGCACTATCTCAGGAGCCATGCCGCCAAACTCAAAGACGAGAGGTTGGGGTGTAACATCCGTCCCCCGAACTTCATGAGAAGGTCCGGCCTGCACGGCAACCGAATGTGAGGAAGGAGAGACCGGTGAAGTAGGTCCGTGAACCACCACTGCCTGGGCCACTCCGGGGCGATGAGTATCATCCGAGCCCTGGACCGGGCCAGCTTGATGAGCACCATCGGAATCAGGGGAATGGGAGGAAAGGCATACAGAAAGCTGTTCGTCCAGTTGATCCATAACGCATTCCCCAGCGTCCCTTGCTGGAAGTACCTGGAGGCGAAGTTTCTGCACTTGCTGTTTTCGGCGGTGGCGAACAAATCTACATCTGGAGTTCCCCACCTTGCGAAGACTTCTCCTAGTACTTTGTCGTTTATGACCCATTCGTGGTTTTCCTGAACCAGTCTGCTCAGTGCGTCTGCCTGAACATTCTGCACACCTGGTAGATGGGTGGCCGTTATCGTCAGTCCTCTGGCTAGGAGCCAGTGCCAGATCATCTGCGCCTCCTGTGACAGTGCGTGATCTCGAGCCCCCCTTCTTGTTGAGATAATACATCGTGGTGGTATTGTCCATCTGTACAAGCAGAGAGTTGGTCTGGAAGGACGGAAGAAAGGCCTTCAGTGCCAAGTGAACAGCCCTGAGTTCCAGGAAATTGATGTGATACGTGGCCTCCATCGGCGACCACGTTCCTTGAATCTGTAGAGTCCCGGAGTGCGCTCCCCATCCCAGGAGAGAAGCATCCGTCACGACAGTCTGCGTGGAAATGTCCTTGTGAATGGGAACCCCTCTGAGGAGATTCTCCGCCGAACACCACCACTTCAGAGACTGAAGAGCATGCAGCGACAGTCGAATCTTGTCGTCCCAAGATCCTTTCCTCTGATCCCACTGGTCCTCCAAGCACTCCTGCAGCGGTCTCATGTGCAGCCGTGCGTGTGGCGTCAGGAAGATACAAGAGGCCATCGATCCCAGTAGAGAAGACACCGTCCTCACTGTTGTAGATGGAGTTGTCATAAGAGCCTGAGCCTTCCGAAGGAGTGATAATCGTCGCTCTTCCGAAGGAGACACGCTTGCTGACAGCGTATTGATGGAGGCTCCCAAGTACTGTATGCATTGGACCGGAGTCGGAACAGACTTGGCCATGTTGATGTGCAGCCCCAGCTTGTTCAAGAGAACGCACGTCTTCTGGAAGTGTGCTCGCGCTTCCGAGAAGGAGGATGCCTTGATCAACCAATCGTCCAAGTACGGGTAGACGAACACCTTGTTCTTCCTCAGGTGTGCTGCTACCACCGCCATGCACTTTGAGAATGTTCTCGGCGCAGACTTCAGTCCGAATGGGAGTACTGTGTATTGATAGTGATTGGTGCCGACTTGGAACCGCAGGAACTTCCTGTGTTTGTGTGCAATGGGCACATGGAAGTAAGCATCCTGTAGGTCTATAGCGCATAGCCAGTCTCCCTGTTGCAACTGAGGGTAAATCTGATGCAACGACAGCATGCAAAACTTTTCCCTGCGAATCCATTTGTTTGCCTGCCGCAAGTCCAGAATGGGCCTGAACTCATTCTTGTCCTTCTTGCGAACCAGAAAGAACCTGGAGTACAGTCCTCTTCCTCTCTGAGACAGAGGTACGTCTTCTATCGCCCTTTTCCTCAACAGGATATCCGCTTCCGCCTGAAGCTCGCGCAGCTGAAACTGCGAGCTGACCGGGGGAATTGCTGGAGGAGGGCTGGTGAACTGAAGACTGTATCCATTGCAAACAATATTCAGCACCCACTTGTCCTGAGTAATTTTTCTCCACTCTGCCAGAAAAAATTGAATGCTTCCCCCTACCGGAGTGGGTAACAGATCCGGGGGAAGTAGGTTCCTAGGGCCTAGACCCAGCCTGGCCCTTGGGCGCTGGGGCCGACTGCTGGCCTCCTCTGCCCTTCTGGCGCTTCTGGAACGGCTTACGGAACTGGTATTGCTGTTGCGATTGCCCCGAAGCCTGGCCCCATCCTCGGCCTTGCCCGCCGAACCGCCGTTGGAAAGGGCGGTACGTCTTCTTGGTCTCTTTAGGCTTCTCCAGGCCCACAGCCGTTAGCGTCTCGGCCTCTGCCTTCATGCGGGCCATCTCATCGTCCGCATGCTTCCCGAAGAGGGTCTCACCGGAGAATGGTAGGTTGGCCACCCTCTGCTGTGCGTCCGGTTTCAGGGACGTAAGCCGGAGCCATGCGTGGCGTCGTTGGTTGACTCTGTGGCAAAATCCGTGAGCAGCCAACAGGGAAGAGTCCGCTGCAGCACTGATAATCTGGTTCGCCACCAGCATCCCCTCATTCAGCACTTCCATGAAGTCCTCACGCTTCTCCCGAGGTAAATGCTCTGCAAACCGCTCGAGGGAGTCCCAGAGGGCGTGGTCGTATCGGCCCAACAGCGCCATGGCACTCGCAGCTTTCATGGAGGTAGCGGAAGTTCCACAGACTTTCCTCCCCGCCGAATCCATCCACCTGGACTCCTTATCCGGGGGAACCGTGGAGGACGGAGTGGTGGCATGCTGCTTGGGGGCCGCCGTCACAATGACAGAGTCAGGAGGGGGTTCCGTTCTCAGAAAGACCGGATCCGAATCGGGAGCCCGGTACTTCTTCAGCAACCTCGATGGAGCCGCCCTCGTCACCGCAGGGGTGAGAAACAGGGCCATAGCCGGTTCCTCCAGGCCCGGCACCAGAGGCAGGAGAGGACGAGACAGGTGTTTTTGATGTAAAGTCTCAAAAATGACTGACGTTTTCGGAGTAGGCACCGTCAGGGATATGCCCAACTTCGCAGCACCCCTTAAAAGGACGTCATGGAACACCACCAGGTCATCAATCGGGGACACTCTCGTGTCCGGTGACCCCGATAGGGTAGGAGAATAGTCCCTGGTCCCAGAGGACCTAGTGTGTGAGCGAGATTCGCGCCTCCTATGGCGGCGTCTCGACCTCGTGGATGATCTGCGTCGCGATCTCTCCCTTCTCCCAGAGCGAGAGCGAGACCTGCCAGCCCGTGGCCGCTCCGCCGGTTTTCGTGGCGGGGTCTTCCTTGGCTCCTCACGGGGTTTCGGTTTTGGGGTCCCCTTAGGAGGAACAGGCAAAGACGGCAGGGAAGTGGACCTCGGCAGAGGAACCTTCGGCTGCGGGGTGGGCCCATGCGGAGGGACGGGAGGTGGTGGAGTGTCGCCTGAAGGAAGTAGAGGTTTGGGTGGAGGATCCTCCTTAAGAACAGGAGGAGGAGTCGGAGTCCTAGGCCGAGATGGTGTGTACACCTCTGAGTACACCGAGCCCGGTGACCCCTTAGGCGAAGGGAGGGAGCCAGCCCCATCAGCAGGTGACCGCTTCCTCTTGCGTCCTCCACTAGAAGCAGCGTGACTTCTGGGACTAGAATCCCTCTTGTGCCGTTTTGGAGAGGCTGAACGACTCCTAGACACCGACCGCTTTCTGCTCGACGCAGAGCGTCACTTTTCTGGCGTCGAACGACGCTTCCTTGACTCCGGCGTCGATCGCCGCCTCCGCGACGTCGACCCTCTTTTCCTCGGCGTCAAACGCCGACCCCTCGACGTCGACCTCTTCTTCTGCGACGTCGTACGCCGCCTCCCCGACGTCGAGCGTTCCGTCTTCGACGACGAGCGTCGCCGTCTTCTTGATGCTCTCGACGTCGAGGAGCGCCTCGACGTCGACCGGTGCTTCGACGGCGATCGACGGTGTCGCCTCGACAGCGATCGACGGTGTCGCCTCGACAGCGATCGACGGTGTCGCCTCGACGGCGAGTGTCGATGCTTGTCACTTCACCTTCGGCGTCGATAGGAAGACCTCGACGTCGACGAAGACGATGACGTCGACGGTGGCTTCGACGGCGACTTCTCCATGATCTTCGACGTCGAGCCGTCACGCCGTCTCGACCCGGAGCCCCGGGGAGAAGGGGAGCACACTGCCCTCATCCCTCTCGACGTTGTTGCCGATGCAATCGACGTCGACGGAGACCGGGACCGTTTGCTGGACTTCCTGCCCCTGGGGAGCCCCCCAGAGGCCTCAGCAGAGGCAGAGGGAACCTTCCCAGCCTGCCCAGACCCACCTGCAGCCTGCAGACGCCTCTCCTCAAGGCCAGAAAGCCTGATCTTCAGTCTGTCCCTCAGAGTCCGCGCAGTAAATTGCTGGCAGATGACACAATCCTCAGGGACATGATCTTCAGGGAGGCAGACGATGGAGACATCATGGGGATCACTCTTGGCCTTCTTCCTCCCACATGCTGGGCACTTATCAAAAAGGCCAGGCATTTTAGAGCCCTAAAACGCCTAAAACAGCACAAAAAAGAGAAAGAGAACACCAAGAAAGTAAACTGAAACACTTTTAGAACACAAAAGTGCCAAAATATCCAATAAACCCTTGAAACAAGGGAGAGCTCAATGCCAGGGTCCTGTAAGCAGGAGCCGGAAAAAAGAACTGAAAGTAGAGGGACCTGCTAGGCATTCTGGGATACTGGGAGAAGTTCTGGAAAGTTCTCTTAAAGGCACAGTATCGAATTTAAGCCACATAATGGCAGCCAATGGGGCTTGTCTGTCCCTATCTTCCTCTCTATCATTCCAGAGTCTTTGACTGGGGGAGGCAAGTTTCTCTATGGTAGAAACTGGCAGGCTGTGTTGTGTGTGGTGTTTTTTGGTGGAATTTCTAGTTGAAGTACTGGACAGTGTAGCCTGTGGATATAGGCTGCATTATTTGTCTTTAAATTCTCTCTTAAGTGTCTTTGCAGTTTCTGCATTATTTTGACAACTTAAGAGATTATTTTTGATTGCCGGGGTCCACGCACATGGGCGGGACTATTCACTAGATTATGACTATACACAGAGATCCCCTACTACAGAACCTATGGTTTTTTCAGTGAATATATATATATATACATATATATATATATATATATACCAGCACTTTATATTTATATATATACACTATTTTGCACATTTTACACTCACTTTTATATCCACTAAAAAATGATTGACTAAAAATCGTAAAAAACAAATTGTTTTGCCCAAATGACACGCAGGTCGTCATCTCTCGAGATGCTTAAATTTGGATTTATCCGGTGATAATTCAATTATATGACAGTAGAAATGTAGGCAGTCTTTGATTTATCCAATGAGAATTTTATGAAAATCTGTGTTTTTTATATATATAAATACTATGACATTTATGCACTTTACATGTTTTATAATTTTAATAACACGTGTACATATAAAGAGTGTGTTTTATACTGCTATCCTGCCTATCGAGTATGGAACTACAAAACTATTTTTGTGGTACAAAAAGTCTGTTGTCTATACTTATCATCATGTGACCTATGATGTCAGACAAGGGGAGTGGTTGTAGTTACTTTAAATGGTAGATGGCGTTTTCTCCATTTTTTACACGTGAACAAGGGCTTACGGGCTTGAAACGCGTTGTGTGTTTGGGTCTCTCTAATAAACAAGATTTCTGCCCAGAAGAAACTACAGAGGTCTGTGTCTCCTTCCTCGCCTAAAACCGCCGAGTGTGGTATTGGGAAGTGGCTCGAGTTTCCAGGATATATATATATATATATGATATCTATATATATATGAGAGAGCCGCAGTGAAGTCTGACCCATGTGACCTGTGGTCAGCGGATTACCTCCAATGGCAGGGCTTCTGGACACACAAAGGAGCGGGTGGAGTCACACGTAGCATAATCAGCAGCATCTGAAGAAGACCGTCAGGTCGAAATGCATCATGCACACGCTGTCATTCCATTAAAGGTGCTCCAAAGGTTTCCCCTGTGTGGCCTCTCTCTGTTCCTCAAGGAGTGGATTGTTTCCGATATTATCGCGCCAGTCAGAGGCGCGTG
>NW_028240714.1:0-5000 GCF_964263255.1 Lissotriton vulgaris | reverse complement strand
GATATCCTGGGCGGGTGATGGAACTGGGTTTGTTAATGGAAAAACATCTACAGAAAAAACTATTGGTAAATTATACTTCTCCGGAAATTTTAAACTCACAAATGTTTCATTTGTGTAATCGTTTTATGAACATGTGCATTAAAAAACTAAAAGAAATGCCAAGAACGTCCCATGTGAAAGTGAATCTTATCTGGCAATTTTTTTCTTTTCCTTCTCATGAAAAGAAAGTTAAAGCCAGGTTCGTTACCTGCCTCATCTGCAAAAAAAAAACTCTTGAGAGGGACCGAAAAAAAATAGCGCTATGGTAATCATACCATGCATCGGCACATGGAGAGGTGGCACCCTCTTAATTATTCTAAAGCACAACTTCGAGATTTGGGGGATAACCCCCGACCGGCAAAAACATCCACCAATGACTTAGCAATAAGTGAGTCAGAGGCAAGGGAAACGGTCCCAAATCTGCAAAAGAACTTTGGGCAGATGAGATTGACTTGTGTAGCATGTGGAAAATTAATTTCATGCGGAGAGATCAGTATTACTTCAATAAATACAGTAATCAATGATGCATTAGAACTTAATATCAATTCATTTTCCGAACGTGTAATCAGTACCTGTCCCATGTCAATTCATTGTTCGAACGTATAATCAATACCCATCCCGGATCAATTCATTGTTCGAACATATAATCAGTAAAAAGTGCGACAAGTGCGACAAAATCATATCGATAATTCATTGTGAGCAAGTACCAAAAGTGTCGACAATTCTAACCTTCAATAAATACAGTAATCAACGATGTATTAGAACTTAATATGAATTCATTGTCCGAATGTGTAATCAGTACAAGTCCCATGTCAATTTATTGTTCGAACGTATAATCAATACCCATCCCGGATCAATTCATTGTCCGAACATATAATCAGTCTTATCCCATATCAATTCATGTGCTAAAAACTGCATACATATCTCATGATATCAAGGCTAAGCAATCGGGGCACAATAGTTTCATTTGTACCGGCGCCATTTTGGGTGAGGTCTGGAAGGTCCAAGTATAGTCAAAATGTCTCCACCAACTCGTGGTTGGACCGGGACCTGTTTCGGCAGACCAAAAGTTTACGTTGAAGGGTAGTAGAGGGGACTGGCTACATGGACCATCAGTCAAAGAGGGGTGGGAGGCAAAAATCTCTCCTACCGGGTCATACTGGTGTCCCACCGGAACTGATCAAGTTGGTAGTCTTGCAGGATTTTGGTGATTTCAAGACTGAGGCCGGCGCCGGCATGAGCGCGCCGATGTCCCGCGGCTACGTCGTGGTCGTTCCGTGGGTGATCATGGCAGTCATTCCCCATCGGGGGTCGGGGGCCCCCGTGGCTCTTATAGAATCTTCAAAGTTGAGGAGAACGTTTCTGGATGCAGGACTCATATTCAGGCTGAACTGAAAAGAGTTGTTGTACCGCAAAAGTAACCGAGACTGTCGGGTGAGTGCAGCGTCGCTGCATCGCAAGAGTGGAGGAACCCTTTTGTTGGGTGAGTGCAGCGTCGCTGCATCGCAAGAGTGGACGAACCCTTTTGTTGGGCGAGTGGACCGTCGCTGTATCGCAAGAGTGGACGAACCCTTTTGTTGGGTGAGTGGAGCGTTGGGGGTGCAGCTGAGGGGGTGGGAGAGGCTCGTTCGCGCCGCCTCTCCCTCCCAGCGCACCCCACGCCGACACCTGGCGTTGATATCCGTGATGTCCGGACCAGGCGATAAGAGGGGGGGTCAGAGGCAGAGGCAAGACATCCCCCCCGTGGCCTGCAGGGCGCCGCTTCAGGCCCGAACGGGGAGTTCATATCAAGCCGGGGCCAGACCAGGAGATACGAGGGGGGGGGTCGGTGGCATATGCAAGACACCCCCCCCCCGTTGTCGCAGTGATTATCTTAGAAAGAAGAAGAATCCCGTCGGCTTCGGCTCCTCTCCTGGCCCACCTTACGGGATGACCTCCCCGGCCAACGGCTGCCAGCAGGACTCGCCCTACACGTGCCGAAGGCCTCGTCTTCCGGATGGGCGTAGCCGCGAACCTGTTGCACTTCGGGAGTTTCCGGAATGGGGGTAGGTATCTGCTGATTTGTATTTATTTCATGTTACCGTTATTGGGCGTGGCGGGCGGTGGGACAGACATGCTTGGAGCAGTGGGGGGGTGGCGGAGCCTAGCTACCTCGTGGCTGCCGTAACGTCAAGCTTGGCTTCTTTCACCATTTTCATGTTTCTTATTTCTAGCGAAGTCAAAAACTCATCAGAGGCCTACTGATTTTGTTCGATTTCTTTCCTTTCCTTTTCAAGTGTGTTTCATGCTAAAGTTTCTGTTTAACAGGATACAGGGATTACTTCGTATTTTACATATGTCTTCTTTATTAGGGGTTCTCTCCGGTTGAGTCAGATGATGTACCTCTAATAAATGGTCCGGGTGGAAGTAGTTTCTCAATCAGTGGGGAGTGACAGATTACAACGGGGGACAAAGGTCCGCATTACCCACCCTTCACTACTTGCAAAGACTAGACAGAATATTTCTATTCCACGTTATTTGCAAACAGAGAGTTCCTCGAAAGAACTATTCCTTGAACAATAAATTTCCAGCCAATCAATCAATCAGGCATGACGGATTACAACGGGGGACAAAAGTCCGCATTACCTATCCTTCACTATCTGCAAAGGGAGACAGAATATTTCTATTCTTCTCTGTTTGTAGACAGGGAATATCTCAAACAGCAATAATCGATAAAAAAAAAGTAGGATTATAACACTTTAATAACTTATAAATATATACATCGCAACAAAAACAGTAAACACCTTAAAACATTTTTTATTAAAACAGAAGCAACAATGACAACTAACAGTAGTGATATCCTGGGCGGGTGATGGAACTGGGATTGTTAATGGAAAAAGATCTACAGAGAAAACTTTTGGTGAATTATACTTCTCCGGAAATTTAAAACTCACAAATGTTTTATTTGTGTAATCGTTTCAGGTCAAACGGATTGTGGGACAATGTTGACAATGGAAGAGTCACCAAAAGGCATTTGGATCGATGTTGCAGCAGGCTGTCATGTATATAGTTATTTAATAAAACGTTTTACCCTGTTACTTTGCTGGTGTGTTGTATATATTTATAATATTTGCATAGGGTTTGTCGTTATTTTGGGTGGGTGGGGTGGGGGGCGGAGTCGAGCTTTCTTGCAGCCATCATGGTGTGGAGCTAATTTCATCTTACTAGTTTCGTATTTCTCATGAGGGGTTGTTCTTAATGTTTCTATTTTAGCGAGGTCAAAAACAGATCCCATTAGTGGCCTACTGATTTTGCTCGATTCCTTTTGTTTTTTTAAACTATTTTTCACTATCTGCAAAGACTAAACAGAGTATTGCGACTCTGTGCTTGTTTGTAAATACAGAATGAACCAAAGAGAACCAATTCTAAAACAGTAAATGCTTGGATAGCAATCAATCAAATAGAGAGAGAAGCAGGCACGACGGATTACAACGGGGGCAAAGGCCTGCGTTAACTACCCTTCACTATCTGCAAAGAGAGAGTACTGGTAAGAGAAAAGGGGGGGGAGTGGGGGGGGGCAGCGTTCAAAGCACATCAGCGTGCATAAACACGAAAATGTTTTTACCTATCATGTACTTGACATTTGACAGCATTTGATATTTGGAATTAAAAAACCATTGAAATTCACAGAAAAAACCATAGGTTTTAGGCCATATATAGTTAGGGATTTGCATTTACAAAACCTTATTTTACTCGCATAAAACCATTGAAATTCGCATATATAGTTAGATGCGCTAACTATATATCGCGCACCCACAATCCACTGCTGATGATGTCACATATTACATCATTCATGACATGGTCAGTGACATCACTGATGACATCATTCATGTGATAATACGATGAACCTCTTCAGACTCTAATATAACCTTAGATACACTCAGGGTAAACAGACACTCACAGACTGTCACTCATCCATGGAGTTACTCACACACCTAGTCAATCATGCACTGAATCAATCACACCTCCATATCCTCAACTATACAGTTATACACACCTTACTTATTCAAACATATACTAACACATGTTTACTCTTTTATACAATCCCTGATACAAGTTCACAATGATCCATACAGCCACTCACACATTCACTGGCTCTTATGCACAGTAATTTATATATGTGAACTCTCACATGTACTGTGTTTTACATATGTACTTACTTTGACATGTAGCACTGAGATATCCATTCACTCACCAATACACTCGTACACAGTCAACCACCCATACAGCTGTTTCCACATGCAGTTTTGAACCCATAGATCTAGTGAATAAACTGTTCACACATGTATGCACAGAGTCACACACCTCCCAGCCACCCCCACACACACACTCACTCTCCCATACAAATACTTGGACAACCAATCAATAACCCATACAGTTACTCATATAGCTACTGATCAACACATGCAGCAGTTCATAGAACAACAGATATAATAATGCACAAATTAAGATAGTTTAGTCACTAACCCATGCACTCAGTGAGACACATTTAATCACTCTCTCATACAGTCAGTCATGCACCTACTAAATCCTTCATCCAGACACTTATACATCCATTCATTCTTCAATATGTAAGACATATTTTAACTTTACAGAAACAGACAGCCACTGGATGATGTCATCAGTGATGTCACTGACCATGTCATGAATGATGTAATATGTGACATCATCAGCAGTGGATTGCGGGTGCGCGATGTATAGTTAGCGCATCTAACTATATATGCGAATTTCAATGGTTTTATGCGAGTAAAATAAGGTTTTGTAAATGCAAATCCCTAACTATATATGGCCTAAAACCTATGTTTTTTTCTGTGAATATATATATATATATAATATATATATATATATATATATATATATATATATATATATATATATATACATATTCACTAAAAAAATCATTCAAAGGTTAAAGGGGTGTT